>NC_142116.1:6320000-6372500 GCF_056152115.1 Neolamprologus brichardi | reverse complement strand
CATCCAGAAAGAAGCATCTGGTTAAATACAGTATTTGTAGGATTTAGTATGTTCTGATATTCACAAGATCAGAACAATATCCATCCGTACCTGTGACAGGCATTTGGTACTTTCAGACACTAAGGCATGTGTCTGATTTCCGTTATATATCAATAGCAATTTGTTCTTCCAACCAAGCACAGTCAGTGTTTAATTAGTTTCAGTCTTTGCATTCACATTCACAGTCACCAGTGTCATGTAATTATTTGGTTCAGAGTGGAGTCCTGAGGTTGTGGAAACCTCAAACCAAAAGCCAGCAGCAACATAGTAGCTTGAGCTTCAACTTTGAAAAACCAGCGTCTCTTTTCAAAGTTGAAGCTGTCAGAAATGTTTGTGCCATAATGAAGCACGAGAACTTTCACTTCCTACTGCCTATAGCATTACAAAAACCCCTTTTGTGTAGATTTTAAACTTTAATCTTTTTGTTAACCCTGTGTTGAACCATGTCTTTGTTAAACATGCATAGCATTAAGAAAAATATTTCTATCTACAAATATGAATTAAAATAATTTATATACTTTTTTAATACATACAAAGTTCTCTCCAGTAGTTTTCCAACAGAGTGAAACTGATCTTTTTGCATTTAAGTCTGAGATCAACACACACAGCAGAGTGACTTGATGCTATATATAAACAAAGTGCATTTATATAGGTGTGTGTACATATATATGGAAACATTGACAGTTTATATATATTTCTAAAGATATGTTAACATCACAGTAAAACTGCAGTGAAATGAAACTATAAAACATTAATACCACTCTAGTGTTGGCACTTGTTTTTGGAGAAACCTTTGTTTAAATATAAATCATACCGTACCTGGTGTACAGTACTAGTGCTTCTGTTTTATTAAAGATAAGTTATATAAACATGTTTTATACGAACTATGACTGAATCTGTTAATCCTGCCTGCTTCATTACAGTTGTATGTTTAACGTCACTGTATCTTAATTTTGCTTTTTCAATGTATTTTCTTATTAAAACTGTAACATTTATATTTAAAGAGACTTCTGTTTTCTTTTTTGCAGCAAAACCTATGTGTGGTCTGTTATCTCGTGATTTTAACAAGTGGAGAGAAAAAAATGAGATGGTAAGATAGGGTATTTTGTTAGGTGAAGAATCTTGTGATAGGAAGTGAGTCATAGAGATCTTTGCGTCTATGATGGGAAGAATCGCTGTACTGCTTTGAGGGCAGGGATTTTTTTTCTCTCTTCAAAAATTACCACCAGCTGTAGCACAAAGGTTTCACTGTTTTCATATCTTTCTACACAGACCATTACTGGACATGCTGGGAGCAGTTTTACAAAAAAAAAAACACAACCCTAAATGAAAATTGCACATATTTTATATATTGATGCTCACTTAAGTTTAAAGTTAAAAGTTATCTTATTTTTTTATTTAGTAAATAAACTGATGGGATTTACTGGGAGAAGAGGAAGCTGGAAAATATAAATATAGTGTGGTTGGCAGTTGGTGGAATCACAAGTTCTGGTGTACGGAAACCACTTATTTAAAAAAAAAAAGATTAGAAAGAAGAAGTTCTAATTTCTGCTGTAGATTTGTTTTTTTTTTTATATGTTTTTTTGTGGGTAGGAAGTAACCAACAGACCTGGGCAGCTGCTGCATCTGAGATTTACTGCTTATTGCGCAATACATAAACAAATGTTGCATAGGGTTTCCTCTCTTGTCCTCTCTTTCTTACAACTTTCCCATCTCCATTGCCAAACCACATTGGCAAGCTCTCCACCCTTGATGAGTGTATAACTCCCATAAATAAGTGGATGTCTTCAAATTTCCTCCCTCTTAACCCTGGCCAAACTGAGGTTCTTGTGTTTCCTGAGGAAGTCAATCATTGCTTTGATTCTTTCCGCAACAATATAAAATGATATGTGTTTGAAAAGGCACAAATAAAGTCATTATTATCACTCAGAGGAAAGTTATCGCACATCAACTGTACCTTTTGCTAGCGGACCAGTTGTGTGCCAGATTGCACAGAAACAGCTTGTGTGTTTGATGATTAAGGATTGATTGATTAAGATATTTTCAGCAAACATGAAGATTTCTTAAGCTCTTGAATCTTACTGGCTGTTCCACAAACATATCACGAGACATTCCCACTGAGCATTTGTGCCACCCCCTCCATGCACCACTGCTAATTAGGACATGCTGAACAAGTAATATACTTTCCCCTCACCAAAATAAATATGTATACCTTCTGTGTCACTCAGCAGATCTCATTATTTGTCTGATATGGCCAAATCATTAAAAATGTTTCAAAAGGCATCAGCGTGTTGCAATCTATGTAAAAAAAAGGAAGAACAAATCAAAAAACTGAGGTTACAATATTTCCCACATGGCAGTTTTATATAAATCGCAAGGAATATATCTTTGCACTAAATTAGAAACTCACAAACTTAATTCATTTGTTAGTTTTTCTATTGAGGCTGGGGATTTTCAAGTAAAGTGCATTCAAAAAGCAGTTTTGACATACTGTCAGTAACTGTGTTTCCAAACTTCCGAAATTTAAATGTCAAAAGTTATTGTAATTTGACTCACTCTGTCTAATCAGACATATCAGTCCTGCTAGGAGATTCCAGAGGATCAATTCACAGGAAAAGCTGGACTTGCAGAGTCATGATGTGGCTCTGACCAGGAGCTGGGCTGGTTGATTATGGCATAAGTCATGCCCAGGTTTTTCTGTGGATCTTCTAACAAAATACTTCTGTATTAAGGGATTCTCAGCTCAAAGTTAGCAAACTTTGAAAGGACAAAAGGAACTGGAGCACACAGCACTACAGTGGCTTTGCTCGAAACTGGAAAAAAGACACAGGGAAACCAGTTTGACCAAAACAAAACTCTACACAGCATCCTGTGCAATTCTCAGATTGACTGTAAATTTAATCAAATATATTAACACATACTGAATCCTCTTACAATTCCCCCCATTTCACTAATTGAACAGACTTTCAGAAATCTTGAATACTGAATCCAAGGGTAGGAGTTCTGAGCATGGGAACTAAACCACCTCTGAATTATCAAGATAAAACTACATGCAGGTACCTGTTTATCAGTGTCCAAGAAGTAACTCATGCAAGCTCTTTTCCTCATGCAGCACACAACAGGAAATGTCTGTCAGATTTATTCTTACTAATGGAAATGCTAGGCGGCTTGCAGGAGCTGGAACACTATCGGACATCACACATCCGATCTGAGTGACTTTGGACATTTGTGTTCTCACTTATAGCTCCACCATGTAACATCTAGGCAAGTAGAGACTATGCACCCACTAATCACTCTTGCAGACTTTTCTCAGAGGTTTTCAGTCTTGACTTCCATGTCTTGGACTATTGCACAAGAAGTAGACACCCTCAGATTCATGACAGCTCACTGACATCCACTGGCCTATCTCTTCCCCTGCAGATGAGTCACGAATCACACTCCACTGCCACAAATGGATTTTAAATTTGGTAACAATTCAACTAGTAACAATGCATTTTATGTTCCAGGATTTCAGTCTAAAATTAACTAATTGTGAGGCTGGGCTGTATTGTGTCACAGTACTGTGTGACAGCAGCAGCCTCGCTTTTAGCAGTGCACTCTGCTAAACCACAAAAATTCCGGACTAAAGATTTTAGGGAAATGAAAAAGAACAAAAAGGCTTTGATCTGGCATAGAAGATTCCCTTATAGGTAAATTGCAAAAAACACTACACGGATAAAATTAATGGTTTGCGTGGTCTTTTACGCCACAATCTATACGTGTCACTATGTTGCTTTTAATAAATACAATCAAAAGAAACGTATAAATAAAGGAGTCTTGACCTGCTTTACCCTCCCCTGGGGAGAGGTATGACATTCGATCGATCGGCGGTTTACCTGCTGCATTAAGCGGGATTGGTGCAAGATGCATTTCAACAATAAAGAAAAGATTACAGTCAAGAGGAAAAGACTGCACGTCTTTCCCTTTTAACACTGGAAGTCCCAGGCTTTTCTAAGCCCAAGTCAGCCAAGTGGAAGCTAAACTGGCTAGTCTTTTAGCATCAATTCATATGTAAATTAGGTTGTTACTTGAGGAGTGGGGGAGTGGGGGTGTGTGAATGATTGCTGATTTCTAACTACCAACTGCCTCTTTGTTAGTGTGTGGGGGTGGGGAGCTGCTAAAAGCTGTGAACTTCCTTTCCTGTTGAGGTCAATGAAATTGTCCTCTTGCGGGGTTTACTAGGCTGCTGCTCAGCAAACCTGTGAAACCCACAGTATAACCCTAACCCTGCAGTATATAGCAAGTAAACCTGACAAGTTTGGGATCAAGTTTTGGGTGGCTAACTGCCAACTGCCTCTTTGTTAGTGTGTGGGGGTGGGGAGCTGCTAAAAGCTGTGAACTTCCTTTCCTGTTGAGGTCAATGAAATTGTCCTCTTGCGGGGTTTACTAGGCTGCTGCTCAGCAAACCTGTGAAACCCACAGTATAACCCTAACCCTGCAGTATATAGCAAGTAAACCTGACAAGTTTGGGATCAAGTTTTGGGTGGCTAACTGCCAACTGCCTCTTTGTTAGTGTGTGGGGGTGGGGAGCTGCTAAAAGCTGTGAACTTCCTTTCCTGTTGAGGTCAATGAAATTGTCCTCTTGCGGGGTTTACTAGGCTGCTGCTCAGCAAACCTGTGAAACCCACAGTATAACCCTAACCCTGCAGTATATAGCAAGTAAACCTGACAAGTTTGGGATCAAGTTTTGGGTGGCTTGCGACCTAAAATCCAAGTACATTTGCAATGTCTTCCCATATCTTGGCAAGGGAAGTACATTTGCAAGAGAGTTGGCTCACTCTCATATGGCTGGGAAGAAGGCAAGAAAAGAACAGTTGCTTTGGACACAACCCTCCACACCTAGCCCTGGAAAAAGAGCCATGTGTTAGGTCAAACACAAATGCAAGAACAATCATGCCACTGTGCGATGTGTTCACTGCTACAGATACACATGTGGTTTTTTGTTTGTTTTTTTTGTACTGTTTTTATCAATAAATCTCAGCAACAAAGGAAATACACCCATGTGTGTTGATTTCTCCCTAAGATGGCAAACAGAAACACAAGTTTCCTTGTGGGTTAGGGTTAGGCTAACCCTAACCCTAGGGTTAGGCTAACCCTAACCCCTAACCCTAACGACTCAGCACCACCTTATTTACATAACAAAAGCAGCAGTACACAGTTCAGTTCAGGATATTAGCTAAAAGCTTACCAGCCATTTGGCTGGTTGGCGGGTTTTAACACTGGAAGTCCCAGGCTTTTCTAAGCCCAAGTCAGCCAAGTGGAAGCTAAACTGGCTAGTCTTTTAGCATCAATTCATATGTAAATTAGGTTGTTACTTGAGGAGTGGGGGAGTGGGGGTGTGTGAATGATTGCTGATTTCTAACTACCAACTGCCTCTTTGTTAGTGTGTGGGGGTGGGGAGCTGCTAAAAGCTGTGAACTTCCTTTCCTGTTGAGGTCAATGAAATTGTCCTCTTGCGGGGTTTACTAGGCTGCTGCTCAGCAAACCTGTGAAACCCACAGTATAACCCTAACCCTGCAGTATATAGCAAGTAAACCTGACAAGTTTGGGATCAAGTTTTGGGTGGCTAACTGCCAACTGCCTCTTTGTTAGTGTGTGGGGGTGGGGAGCTGCTAAAAGCTGTGAACTTCCTTTCCTGTTGAGGTCAATGAAATTGTCCTCTTGCGGGGTTTACTAGGCTGCTGCTCAGCAAACCTGTGAAACCCACAGTATAACCCTAACCCTGCAGTATATAGCAAGTAAACCTGACAAGTTTGGGATCAAGTTTTGGGTGGCTAACTGCCAACTGCCTCTTTGTTAGTGTGTGGGGGTGGGGAGCTGCTAAAAGCTGTGAACTTCCTTTCCTGTTGAGGTCAATGAAATTGTCCTCTTGCGGGGTTTACTAGGCTGCTGCTCAGCAAACCTGTGAAACCCACAGTATAACCCTAACCCTGCAGTATATAGCAAGTAAACCTGACAAGTTTGGGATCAAGTTTTGGGTGGCTTGCGACCTAAAATCCAAGTACATTTGCAATGTCTTCCCATATCTTGGCAAGGGAAGTACATTTGCAAGAGAGTTGGCTCACTCTCATATGGCTGGGAAGAAGGCAAGAAAAGAACAGTTGCTTTGGACACAACCCTCCACACCTAGCCCTGGAAAAAGAGCCATGTGTTAGGTCAAACACAAATGCAAGAACAATCATGCCACTGTGCGATGTGTTCACTGCTACAGATACACATGTGGTTTTTTGTTTGTTTTTTTTGTACTGTTTTTATCAATAAATCTCAGCAACAAAGGAAATACACCCATGTGTGTTGATTTCTCCCTAAGATGGCAAACAGAAACACAAGTTTCCTTGTGGGTTAGGGTTAGGCTAACCCTAACCCTAGGGTTAGGCTAACCCTAACCCCTAACCCTAACGACTCAGCACCACCTTATTTACATAACAAAAGCAGCAGTACACAGTTCAGTTCAGGATATTAGCTAAAAGCTTACCAGCCATTTGGCTGGTTGGCGGGTTTTAAACTTTCATCCGAGTGGAATCGTGACAATAACCAACCGGGAATCCATCCAGAAGAAAAAAAAATGCAAAAGGCGATTTACCTCTGTGCGGTTTTATACAAAATCCTTTATTAAATACCAAAAATCTCGTAAACTTTGTTTTTCACGGATTACGTTGCGTGGTTGTTTTCGATAACTGCAATGTGCAGCAAATCATGTGTTCTCTAACAGGACGTTCTTGCTCATTCGTTTAGAAAGAAGCCTTATTAAAAATATCCTCTGCTGTGCGAGACACTTTAGCACCTTTATGAAACCTACTGTAAAGTTTAATCATGTGGGAAGAGAAGGATAACAGCACATGCAAGGCCGTGATGTATACAGGGCAGGATTTCACACCTCCTCAGACGCTTTGTCAGACACTTGTGGCGCTCCGTCTCTCGCTCTTAGGTGCTCTTCTCCCAGCGTGATCAGATTGTTTTTTCCCTTTTAATTGTTTTTATCTGGTATTTTCCACTTCTTTCCTTTTTTTTGTACAGTAGATTCAGAAGTTAAGTCTGACATTGCATTTGCAAAAGTGATCTAACTAGTGACTGCATTATTAGACTATTAGATTAGACAAAAGATGGCGCTGTCCCGGTGGCAACCTGTTGTAGCGGCTCCCAATGTTCATGAGGTTCTTTAATGTCTTTAGTTTTTCTGTTGCTTTTCATCTTTTCTGTTTAAAATTTTAATCTTACCATTTTAATTATTTTGTTTTCAGTTACTTTGTTGTTGATACTCTTTCCACACTTGATCTGTGGAATGACTGCAAGAAGAAAGGAGGTGGGGTGGGTGTGTTTGTGAACTGCAGGTGGTGTAACCTGCTACATGTATCTGTTAAGGAGATTTTGCAACCGCAACGTCAAGCTACTTGTCATCAGAATTTGCCCGTATTATCTGCTGAGGGAGTTTACAAGCATGATCGCTATCACTGTCTACATCCCTCCATCTGGCAAGGCTGATGTAGTCATCAGCTCTGTGACTGCGCCTCTCCAAACAAAGCATCTGGGTGCCTTCATCTTCATCATGGGTGACTTTACTTCCAACCTTTCACCAGTTTGTCAAATGCATCACAAGAGACAATAGAAAACTGGACCTATTCTATACTAATGTCAGAGACACCTACACCTTCACTACCCTCTCTCCACTGGGCAGGTCAGATCACAACCTGCTGTCCTGTTCACACCAGCATACAAATGACTGCTACCCAAATAACAAACCTTGGGTTACAAACAACTTGAAGGGCATACTCGGTGAACTGAGACTGCAGTGCTTTGTGTCAGAGAGTCTGAACAGCAACACAGTTCACCCAGGGAACTGTGCTGTCCCCTTTCCTCTTCACCAGCTATACGACTGACTTCACATACATCATATAAACGTATCTCCTTCAGAAATACTCTGATGACATGGCCATTACTGGAAGTGTGGAAATGGGATGGGAAGAGGAGTAAAGAAGACTGATTGATCGCTTTGTGAGGTGTTCTGAGGTAAATTGCCTGCTGCTGAATGTGGCCAGAACAAAGGAGCTGGTGGTGGACTTTAGTAGAAACAGATCCCGACCCTTCCCTGTCTGCAATGGTGGGACTGATGTCAAAATATTCACATCCTGTAAGTATTTGGGAGTCCAACTGGATCACAAGCTGGAGTGGTCTGGCAACATGGATGCTGTCTACAAAAAGGGTTTGACTTTCTACGAAGGCTCAGATTCTCCAATGTATGCAGCGGGCTGCTTTATATGTTTTATCAGTCTGTTGTTGTGAGCACCATTTTCTTTGCTGGGGCATGCTGGGGTGCAGGCATCAAAGCAGACTGAACAAAGTCTGTTGTTGGCATTAAGTTCGCCACCCTGGAGATGGGGATCAGTGACAGAATGCTGGCAAGACTGCTAGAAATCATGGACAATGACTCCCACCCCCTCCATAACACACAGGACAATCTGAAGAGCAGTTTTAGGAACAGGTTCCTTCAAGCTCGCTGTCTGAGGGAACATTACAGGAAGTCGTTCCTTCCTGCTGCTATCAGATGCTTTAATTCATCTGGTTGGGTCAAAATTAATCAAACCTCAGTGCATCCTATCACTTTTGTACACCATAATATATATATACATATACTTGTCCTTTATCTTAATAGTTATCTATCAATATCTCTGTTTCTACACTTTATATGAGTGCTTTATGTTTGTTTTACATTTGCTCCTATGACAACTTAATTTCCCCCTGGCATTAATAAAGTCTCTCTGGTATGGAGAAGTTGAGGCCAAGAGAGAGATAACCCAGACATGGATGGGGCTTCTATATGGAATACAAATAACTAGCTATTTAAAAAAGTACTGGAAGTCAACAGCAAAACTTGAGCACTGACTTCATGTAGAGCTTGTTGACCTTGTGAACAGCACAGTGAATCATAATGCATCAGATAATTGCGTATTGTTCTCTAAAAGTCACAAACAGAATAAGGAGGTTCCTTTTAGTAACTCAGATCAAACAGAGGGGAAGTTGAGAAGGAGAGCTGCCAGTCAGGAATATATGTCATAGAGTTCCCAGCAGTGGACTGTGACTACCGTTGGGATAATGCAAGGGTAAGTTTAGCATGCTTGAGTGTTAAAAAAAGCACAGCACTATGACATACAGATGTTTCTCATACATATTGTTTTGATGTCTCCATTGTCACTATTTTAATCCTCTGACTGAATGAATTTGTAAAACTATTGGGATTATGCCATATGTTACCTTCAGGGTCATGTGATGGCAAACCAGAAGGGACAAATAAATGACCTGATATTGAAAAGCAGTGACAGGAGTGTTGCAAACAGCAGATGTTTGAGCCAGCTCAACTATACTCGAGACTGCATCTCTGAGGTGTTACACTGCTCACTTTTTAACTGCATACCGACTAACACATGAATAGTTTAATGGAAAGACACTTTAAAAGCCAGATTAGATACATGTAACTGGAATAATATAAACTGTAACCACTTTACACCTGACATTTCAGCCGCATTTTTATAACTATGACATGTTATAATGTCTTTATTCTGAACTTGGGGACACAGCGCACAGCATATTGTGTCAGTGAGTATCCTTCTGCTTTATTTTATAGGGATGTTTGATGATATGTTTATTTCCATTGAGATGAGTTTGCATAATGTTTGTGATGTCTCCCCGAAACGACTGTAGTAACATTATCAGTTTCTCTGTCACAGCATTGCTGGTAATGGTGGTACTTCTGGGCTGCATTTGCAGGTATTTCATTGATGTTTTGTTACGTTCCCCTGAGGGGTCTAGGCGGTGAGGGGGAAGTAACAAAAAGTGTCCGGGTCAGGAAAAGGAGTCAAGGAGGCAAAAGGGTTAAATTAAAGAGTTTTATTAAAGTTTCTGTTAAAAACTAACTAAAAGAGACGGACAAGCCGCTATCACCATTTAAAGAAACAAACAAAACTCAAATGTTAGTCAATAAAGCACAAAGTAAGTCAAAAAGAGTGCAGCTCACTAGCTGCAAACACGGCAACAAACTCAGCTCACTAGCTGTAACCACACTAATGGCACTCTGGCCCAGAGCTCACCTTTCCCTGGGATTAAATACTTTTAATTACTGACGAGAGTCAGCTGTGTAAAAGGGAAAGGTGGCACCTCAGGCAGAGGCAATTGAAGGACACTCCCACACAGGCACCTTCAGGAGGAGGCCCTGCTAGGGCCGTAACAGTTTAACAGTTTGACACACATTTTAAACTTCATTTCACTTCCCTCACTGCACTAATAAATCTCAACAAGAGAGTCTCAGATCACCACTGAGAGTAATTGTAGCGTCGAGCCAAAAATGGGAAACAGAATGGCTTCTGGGTTATAAAAATTAGTGCACTTCGTAAGTGCCTTAAACCTGCAGCAAGACGTCAATGAGATTGAAGTCTTAGGGAAAAGGGCTTTCTTTCTTGACCTCTCTAAACACTTTGCACATGAGTTCATGGTCTAAATAAAAACATAAATCTATTCTGTAATTCTCAGTCATACCACGTTTCAAAAAGGAGGACAAGTCATAGCATTCTTTACTTGTTCATTGACTAATGACTGTCAATTAGAAATCATCTGCCACTGAGCAAGTTGTTTGACAATCAGACCCACCACTTGTCACAACCAGTCTCTTGCAACCCAGATGGCGACATCTTAAGGTTTCAGAATGGGAGTTTACGTCACGCTAGCTACGTTCATCTTTATACTGTCACTTTTTAGTGAGTGCCTGCAGTAGAGATTTACAAGTGTGGCATAACAGCAGCCACAGCACTTACTCAAAACAATCAATTATTCCTGACACAGTCAGGATTATTCTGAACCAAAAAGGAAATGACAATCTGACCACACCTTAACCACATTTGCTATTATGTGTTTGTTGTGTTTAACTTTAGTTTTTACATTTTATGTACTTTATAACCACTAAAAGAGAACAATGTTTGAAGTGAAGGCCCTTCTTTTATAAATTTGTAAATGTTAGTAATAAGGAAGGAAGACTGAAGTATTTTCAGAAATCATTATTTATTTCTCAAAACTGGCATCAGTCACCTCACATACTTCTCAACACAGCTGATTACCATAAAGATTATGAGCTCTCTAATAATAAATAGCAAGCACAGAGAGGGACAGGTGGTCTAACAATGAAAACATCTGATCGTACCATAAGTTATCATTACAATAATGTCAACAACAGTCTCCAACTCATCTGGCATCTGATCTGTTATTGATCTGTTACAGTGCTGATAACAGTGTGAAGAATCAGCACAGATAATGTGGAGTTAGATACAGCGAAGCTAGAAGCAAAGAAGGTGTCTTTTTATATTTCATCAAAATTTCTCCTCTATCAAGTCCTGTAAACATGCCACTGTTGCAGGAAAAGGTTCAGTGAAAACACCTTTTTATGTTTACTCTCTCATATGTTATTTATTGCTTTACTCATTTTTCAGATGTTCTCTGAGTGCAATTACTTCAGGAGAATCACGTGTATTGGTGTGATTTGAGGAAGCTCATCAGATCTGTTATACCTGCTTCATGGAAGTTTTTGTTTTTATTTGTTTTTATTTAACTTCAGTCTTTTCAATCACAGTTGTCTGGTATTTGAAAAATTAAGATGCGTTTTCCAGATTCAAAGAATAAAAAACAATCTACAATATTTAAAAATTCCAATATATATATATTTTTTTTATCAATTTGATTTTTTTCAGCTTCAGTCAGTACTTGGAGTAGTGTTTATTGTATAGACTGAACTTTAAGTGAGACTTTGGAAATCAGAAAACTATAAAACTAATGACATTTTGTCAGTTGCTGAAATTTTACATCTCCAGCCTCATCAGGGACATTTTAAATTATAATTCTGTTACAGTGCTAACAAGGATCATGGAGTCAAAGGGTGACTAGAAAAAAGACATGTTCATGCATTCATAAAAGGTGCCACAGTTTTAGTCATAAAATACTTATATGCTGCTTTTTGTTGAATAACCATTTCTAACCTTCTTACTTTGTTTCTTTGAGGTTGCAACATGTTTCTATCACAGCTAATTACTTTTTGGTTTTATCATCTCATACTACTTTCCAGTATTGACTCCTGTAAAGATGCCACTGCTGTCACGGTTCGCTTGAGGACTCACACGCAGGACTCAGAGGCACAGTCAGTATTTACTACAGTTCCACCAGGTGTATATACAAACAGTGCAGGGGGTAGTGCTATATACAAAGCGGTGACAGGGAAAAGGCTCCGGGGAAATCCAGGTAGGGAAAAGAAACTTGCTCCTCTTCTGACTCTCTCCTATCGTGACCACTCTCTCTCCAAACACTCACACAAAAAAGGAATCCGCTCGGGGAATGCAGAGTCGGGTCCAGGGGATCTATGTACAGAAGGAAACACACGTCAGAGGTTTTGTGCAGGGAAGCAAAAGAGAACTTGCTCAGAGCCGGGCTGCACTGACGCGAGTCACACACAACGATCCAGCGATGAGTAGAAGCCACTCCCTGGCTTAAATGCTGGCTGCACTGATGAGGCCCAGGTGTTTCCTCTTCAGAGGGGCGTGGGCCGAGGGCGTGAGCCCACCATGAGTTCCGCCCTGGCGAGAGAGCGAGAGAGAGAGCAAGAGAGAGAGCGCAAGAGAGAGAGAGAGAGAACACTACTAGTCAGCGGCCTGCTGATCCCCTGGCCGTGACAACTGCTGCAGAGAAAGATTCTGGGTTTCCCCTATTTGATGCTTACATTCTCATATTTCATTTAACCCTCTCAAGGCAGGCGTTGCAGATTTGCAACAGTTAAACACTAGCAACCTGATTACCCCACATACATATTTTATGAGCTTTTTTTTTACCCAGAAGTACCACTGCAGGACTTGGTTGTGCATTAGCAACTAAAACTTAATTTGAGCCTGAGAGGGTTAATGCATTGGCTGTTTTTCCAGATGTTCTTTCTGATTTTAATCACTTCAGGAAAATTGTGTATTAACTTGATTTGTGAAAGCATGTATTTTATTATTATGAAGTGCACAGTTAAATTCAGACTCATTGTCAATAGCTGGACGAAAGATTTCACCAACTTTATTGTAGAATATTTAGTGTCCTTCAAGGAGTAGTCAGGCCCCAGTCACACAAGCCTAGTGAGTGGCTGGTGACTGGATGCTGTTTATTCCTGAAAGTCAATATGGAAAATTCTGGGCAAAATTGTTCGCCGAGAGGCCAATTTTTCCACCATGGTAAAACCATAGTTGCATGGTAAATGCTGACTTGTCTGCAAAAACTTGCAAACTACTTGCCAAGTGGCAGCAAAACTGTGAAAAGTGCGGGCTTTTGGAAATGTTTCGGTCACAGCTCTAAGGCACCTCTTTCTGAGTCTAAAAGGCAAAGATTCTCTGTTTTTATCGCAGTTTTAAAGCTAATTTACAGCAGCCAAAGCTAACAAACCACAAGGGGGTTTCTGGTAATTCTTTCTAAAGGATTTCCCCTCGTCACAGCCAGCAACCATTTACCAACCAATCGAGAAATGCACATTTTTGTCTCCCTAGCAACAGCACTGGCTGATGGCAGTGGCATTACTGAGCAGAGCAGTGCAAACTGCAAAAAGCTGCTCAGGAATCTCTAATGTAACATGAATCAGCAAAACTTGTTGATCCAGCGTCCAGACTTCCTGGATTCATTCTAGCAGTCACCGTTTTACAGGTGATCTGGGTCCTAATAATCCACTGTCAGAGGATTCTTCAGAAATCCCATGTTGACAAGTCCTGGACAGATGCTTCCTGCTCCTCACAGGTGAGGTATCTTAGGTATGCCCAGCAAAGAGGAGATCCTAGAGCAGACAGTGATGTCACTGAGCTTTTTTGAGATCTCATTTTCAGGTCCTAATTAATAGCTCCTCCTCCCCAGTAAAGGAAATCTCCTGCTTGGGAGCCTCAGTAAGCTATAATAATTTCCTTCAAAGATGGCTCTCTCTCTCTCTCTCTCTCTGAAAGCAGTCTGCTGCTGTTTTCATTTGCTTTGCTTTGATTGTGTTGTAGTTACTTTAAGCCACGTGTAGTTTATAGGGTAAAACCTAATTTTCTTCTTGTTCTTTTTTCTTTCTGCAAGGGGCGATTGTGGTTGCCGGTTCGAGCCCCGGCTCGGACAGTCTCGGTCGTTGTGTCCTTGGGCAAGACACTTCACCTGTTGCCTACTGGTGATGGTCAGAGGTCCCGGTGAATGTGTGTGTGAATGGGTGGATGACGGGATGTGTAAAGCGCTTTGGGGTCCTTAGGGACTAGTAAAGCGCTTTACAAATACAGGCCATTTACCTTTTCTTTTTTTCAAATTTTGCCTTATCTCGAATTATCATGAATTAATTTTCTCAGTGAAATTGTTACTGTGTGGCTTTCCCTTCGTTGTTACATCGTTAAACAGCTGGGCAATGCGGAAAAGTTAAAAGCAGTTAAACATTTGCATTAGTAAATAACTAAAACAGCCTCACGCATTTTACTACAAGAAGGGAAATGGTAATCGGTGAAAAGTTATATGGGACTTTTCCGTGAGTCACGTGACCCTCCGTTCACTCGCTCTTCTCCTCCTGCTTTCACTGCGTGTTGATAGCGGAGGCAGGTTAGTGCGAGTAGTCTTGGTGACACAGTGGAGAACTGCGCGCTGTGATAGTCCGGGAGAAACTGGAATCGACTAGACTCGCTACGAAGACGATGTGGACTCTGGCTCTGTGGATTATTCGTAAGTAGATTAATATAACATTTCATTGGACAACTAAAGCCAAATAGTGTGCAGCTCTCACATTGTTACCTTCAGTCTGTCAGCAACTGCAGTCAAGTGAAGTGAGCCCTCATCGCAGGGAATTTGCATCAATGTGATGCGTTTGTTATTTTTTTTTATCACCCTTATCAACTTAATCACCACTAAACAGTAGTGTGTTTACTCAGTCACTCAAAGGAAAGTATTCTTAGATGCAACACCTGAGCATATTCATTTGTATTTTATTATATTAATTATTATTATTGTTATTATTATTACATTTATTTATTCGTTTTCTTTTTTTTGGGGGGGGGGGGGGGGGGGGGGGGGCATGTAGTTGCCGTAAAACACGTGGTATTTTTTGCCAGCTCTGACGGAGCAGGCAACCCTTATGCACTGTGCAAAGCGGAAGCTTTGACTGGACAGCAGCGGGGAATACCACGAAAATAGCTTTGAGCCAACACTATCTGTTTTTTTTCTTTTTACTGTAGGACTTGCATTGCGTAAGAGGTGTGGCTCCCTGCACTACCAGATTTACTGATTAGAGTGCGCATCTCATCTCAGGGATTACAGGGATAGAAAAAAGTTATATGGTCTTTTTGGGCTCTCACAATTGATCCACTGTCTCAGATGACCACACGAATACCGCAAGCCATTATGACAGAACCACTAACATTAATCCAATAATGTTAGTGGTTTTGTCATAAAAAAACAAAACAAAACATTTTAGCTTGTGGTCCACCCCATGTTTGCCTACTGGTGGTGGTCAGAGGGCCCGGTGGCGCCAGTGTCCGGCTGCCTCGCCTCTGTCAGTGCGCCCCAGGGCAGCTGTGGCTACAATGTAGCTTGCCATCACCAGTGTGTGAATGGGTGAATGACTGAATGTAGTGTAAAGCGCTTTGGGGTCCTTAGGAACTGAGTAAAGCGCTATACAAATGCAGGCCATTCCTGTTGGGCACATATAGAAAACATATGGCCTGGTCATAATAACGTAAAGAAGTCAAGTTTCCAGAAGTGACGGTGCATAAATTCATGCTCAAATAAAGATCACTACATCTGGTCTTCTTGTCTTTTCTCCCCAGCTTACCTCAGTCTTTGCTGTGCACAGCACCTTGCGTGCAATACCACTCAGCTTCCTCAGGGGACTTTTTACAGCGTCTCAAAGTTGAAGGCAGCTGAGTGTCCCTACTCCTGGCTGAACAGCACTGTAAGTTCAACAGCTGCTCTGCCAGCAAACCTCTGCTTCTATGTTAAAAAATTGAAGCATGAAAAGCACAGGTGCAATAAAACAAATTTTGTGACTGGTCTTTGGCCACATTAGCGCTGTAAGCTACACCTGTGTTTGACATGCAAAATATATATGGAAAGAGGACTTTCTAAATTATAAGCACCTCATGAGCTTGAGTTATTGTCGACACCGTCATTATTATTGAAACCTTCAGACTGACTTTGTACAGGTGGTGATTTTGTCATGCGTTTCCCTTCAGGGGCACGTGCTGGCAAACCAGAAGGACAAAATAGATGACCTGGTGTTTAACAGCAGTATTGGGACTCTTTTTACCCGCACATGCTTCTCACAGCTCAACTACACTCGGGATTGCGTCTCTGAGGTGTCACACTGCTGACATTTGACCTGCTTACTGAGTAACACATGAACAATTTAAAGCAGAGATACTGTATAAACCATATTGGTTATGTGAGACTAGAAGATTACAAGTTAAAGTTCTTCAGTTATCCATTTATCGACATTAACTTAAAAACACAGTCATTCTCATGAGCTCAGTACACGTATGAGACTTACCCAATTTCTCTTTCTATTTTTGTACTTAGAGGATACAACAAACAGCTTATTGCTTCAGTGAGTATTTGTCTCCTTAACATTTAAAGATTATTTGATGTTTTTATCCATTGATACAAATGTAGATATTGTTTTTCATTTTTACAGTTGACTGCATAATTCAGGCGCCTCTGGAGGGAAAAGGTAGGGAACAGCAAAGTAGAAAACTATATTGCAGTTAAGATTTGTATTAAAAATGAGTTTCATGTTAAAACAGGTATGAAAGTTTTTCTCTATTATTAAAAAACGAGATGAGGATCTGAAACAACCACTGATAAATGACTGCAGGAAGAGTAGGGTGTGACTTTAGATGGTGTTGTTGTTTTTTATTACATCACATTTCTCCACTTCCTGTTGATGAGTGAGTCACGAGGAGTGTCTTGCCTCACGTCTCATTCATAAATAAGTAACTATTGTGTAGTAATGTGTCATAGTAGGCTGTGTGGCAGGAGTGGTGGATCCAAAATGCAGGACTCAGACACAGAAGTACAACTTAAAGCGCAGCTTTATTGCTGGGAAAAACTTCTTACTAAACTAAACTCACCAAAAGACAAACAAAAACACTGTAGCAGAAATACTGAACTGGAGCTGGAGACAAACCACTGGAGACACGGAGGCAACCCACACAGCTTCTTGAGGTTATGACGCGACACTGACTCAGAGAAACACAGGGTTTAAATACACTGGGAAGTAACGAGGGGAATGAGACACAGAAGGAGAGCACAGCTGGGGTAAATCAGAACTGACGAGACAAGGAAGCGTAAACTGAACACATTCACATAAGACACGGACCTTCAAAGTAAAACAGGAAGTATGACACAGAGACGCGAACTTGACACGGTGGAGACAGCAACTAAGAAACACAGAGACATAACCAGTAAGGCAGAGGACTCGATGAACCAAAAGACCCAGAGGGAAACTCAAACATGCAGACACAGACTTACACAGAACAGAGGGGACACAGAGATGAAGGGCAAGGGATCAAAACTAGAAACCATAGAATAAATCACACAAGTACAATAATACAAAAATCACAAAGAACTAAAAATGCTGGGTCAGGAGACCCAGGACCCCGACAGTAATGTAACATTTAAAACTCACTTTCCCAGTTCAAGGATGTAGTTCGTAGAAAGCGATTCATTTTAACAAAGGCAGGATGACGAATACACAGCTATAGGAGAATTCAGAGTTTATATAAAGTTCATAATTACAACACACGAGACGGCAACAGACTCCCGGCCTGATTTTCTCAGTTATTAATTTGTAAATGAATTGTAAAACAAATCTATGGACTGTAAGACATTGCTCGCTGATTTCACAGTGAGCTAAGTGAGTTAGGGTTTGTCCCTTGTAAAGGGAAATTTAGAACCTATGTGGTTTGTCTCTGAGAGGTGTGAATTTAGGTGATGACAGTTAAAGACCAGGCAGCACGGTGGCACGGTGGTTAGCACTGTTGCCGCACAGCAAGAAGGTCCTGAGTTCAATTCCGGGGTCTTTCTGTGTGGAGTTTGCATGTTCTCCCCGTGTTTGCGTGGGTTCCCTCCGGGTACTCCGGCTTCCTCCCACCGTCCAAAGACATGTTGTGGGGATAGGTTAATTGGATAATCCAAATTGTCACTAGGTGTGAATGGTTGTCTGTCCCTATGTGTTAGCCCTGCGACAGACTGGTGACCTGTCAAGGGTGTACCCTGCCTCTCGCCCTATGAGAGCTGGGATAGGCTCCAGCGCCCCCCGCGACCCTGAAAAAGGATAAGCGGAAGCGAATGGATGGACAGTTAAAGACCCGTCGAAATTGTCTTGAGGTTTCAGTAGAAAGAGCTTTTTTCTTAAGCAAACTAAATAAAAAAGCGACAATTCGAGACAGATAAAAGACAAGGAGTGTCGAGAAATGTCTATTACTAAACAGCACCATCTTTAGAGAAAAACTTTCCACCTTTCAAAGACGCCAATTTAGGAGGGATACAGGACTGTCTTATAGATTTTGATTAGAATCATGTATATTGGAGATTTCAGCAGATGAACCGTTAAACTCTCTTTGCTCTTGCAGGGATTTCTCGACAGTACTGGAGCAATATTGCCAGCGTGTCGTCCTTGCTGCTGGTGTTGCTGCTGGGACTTTTGAGGTATTTTAAATATAAATATTTAGACTTATAACCAGGCTTCGTTCATTTCTGTTCACTTTTGCACACACTTTAACCTCATGCTCATCTTGCATATTATGTATAAAGATCTGTTATTGCTCTGTTACAGTTGTGTCCTGAGGAGGAACCAGTAAAAATGTGAAGGCCCAGCACATCTAGAAAGCATCTGAAATTCATTTGTCTGCCCGTTAAGTAATTAAAATTCTGGTTCTTTTTATTCATCGTCAACACCGGCTGATGATAATCCTTTATTCTTTATCATGAATGCCTTCAAACATATATGCTCTAAACAGTTTTTAAGCTTTTTACAGTACTTCCTCTACATTTAGAGTAGCAGTGTTCCTATATTACAGAAATATCCCTGCTTTGCCCCACTTTCATGTTGGAGTTGAAATTATCCTCCGCTAAGTAAGGTAACATAATCTCTAATATTGAATTCTATAAACATGCCACCGCTGCAGGAAAAGGTTCTGGGAAAATATGATTTTATATTTCCTCTTTCATGTGTCATTTACTCATTTTTTTTTGTTTTGAGTTCAATCATTTCAGGAGAATCATGTGTATTGATGTGATTTGAGGAAGCATGTATTGTCTGCTGTATCGCATATTATGAGGTGTATAGTTTGATTAGTTTAGGTGTAGTGTGACAGAACTTGCGCTACAGTATGTCTTCCTCCTATAAGCTTCTCTTTATAACTTTCTTTTTCTTTTGTAATCAGGCTAAAACCAAAAGCTTCCACTTTGGAAACTAGCGCTCAATGTAGCCACCCAGCTCTGATGATGATGATGATAGCGAAAGGATTTGCAAAAATAAAAATGCAAAGCAATGGCGTCCATTTTTAATCAATTCTTAATGAATTAGCAACCCAAATCAAGCCTGTTCTCAGTAGGTAGACAAATGTTCAGAGAGTTTATTGTGAAATATCAGCATCACCGAGAACACTAATAAGTGAAGGTAATGATAAATATTGATAGCTGATTTTTAAAATCAGAACAATATCCATCCCTCTCTGTGATAGGTTATATATCAGTGGTAAATTTGGCTTGCAAACAAGCACAATTAGTGTTTAATTAGTTTCAGCCTCTATAATCACTGCACAGCCACCAGTGTCATGTCATTAACTGGTTCAGAGTGGAATATTCCTGAGGTTGTGGAAACCTCAAACCAAAACCCAGCAGCAACATAGTAGCTTAGCCAGGTCTGGCCACAAAACCAGCGTTTCTTTTCAAGGTCAAGCTGTGAAAGTGTTTATCCCGTACTTCTTACTGTCTGTAAGCCCTTCAATATAGATTGTAATCTTTTTGCTAAGCTTGTAGAGAAAATCATTTTTCCTTAAATGTCTTTAAGCTAAAAATATATTTATTGCATATAAGAATGCAGATATATCCATGTCAATGTTTAGATATAAATGCCAGATTATTTTACTGTATATATTTTAAAATATACTATTATGAAATGTCTATATAGATATGAATTAAGATACTTACTATTAAAATATCAAATTCATCCCATTAATATTCTAAGCACAGGCATTTAACACACAGCTACAAACAAACAAGGTGCGTTTGGATGTGTGTGTGGAAATGCAGTGTTGGTACATTTTTGGAGGATCTTTTATATACATATAATTTATACAGTACCTGGTGTACAGTACTAGATTTTATTAAAGAATATGGTCTTGAGGCATTTTTATACTGCATGACATAATGAAAATCTGCTAACCCAGCTTCATGGAAGTTGTATTTTCATTTAACTTCACTGTATCTGAAGACTGCTCTGTCACTGTATTTTATTATTGGAACATTAAAAGGTGATATTTAGAGAATCCTGAGAGTGCTCATTTTGATTTTTGTCCTTCTTTGCTCTGTCCTATAATTTTTCCTAGCCAATGAAAAAACTGGAAAGTTATGGTGCTTTGTTCCCTGCACGTTCCCTTCAGTAGTACTGGATGAAAACTTATGATAGAATAGATTAAAATAGCCCTTTGTTTTCACTGTACATGTACAATGAAATTATGGAAGTGTGTTATAGAGATCTTAGTGTCTATGACAGGAATGCAAACAGCTAACAAATGGCCATTATAATTTGTAGTACATTGAGAATACGGGACAAATAAACAATACACCTCTTCCACTTAATGGCCAGTTAACATTGTGCTGAACACAGGCCAAAAGATTCAATGAGCCACATCAATGTCTACTGTCTGTCTACTGTTTACGTTCATAGTCAAGTGGCTAACAAACATAAACAGAGGTTTTCACTATCCTAATGTTATCTTGTTTTAGGATACATGTTATACATAATACCTGCCATTATCCAATGTCACATCTGCTTACTTGTATCTTTTGCTCGTTTCTCCTCCTCTTTTCTCTTTTTTCTAAACTGAGCACCTGATGGATTTGAACTTTTCTTGTCCATCTTCCATTGGTGTTAATTTTGCACTCAATATCAGCATCCATACCCCAACCAGAGAATAATCACAACATAACCAATTAGTCCTACACCTTAGTGCACAGATTCAGTTTGTATGGGATTGTCCCCCTAATATTTCGCACAACCCAGTAAAAAATAATTAACTTAATGGGCTTGGATTGATAACATTGTGAATGAAATGTGCTCTGTTTTGAAGCAGCTCGCTCTCCTCTCCTTTCGGTTGTCTGTGATACTTCATCACAGCGCAGCAGCTCAGCAACAAGCAGGCGCACAGAGGGCTCTCTCGCTCACTTTTCGTGTATATGTGTGTTATAGAATTTAGAAAACACGTCGGTGCACATTATAAGTCTGTATCGCAAGGTCTTGTGTTTTTGTGTTTGGTTTATTTTAATTTTGTTTTATTTTGCGAGCTGGTTATTAGATGCCGTTAGCACCAGTGTGGAATCAGTATTTTAAAGTAGGCTATGTTACACCCATAGTCAAGGTAGATGAGTTATGTTAAACAGCTGTAGAACATAAATGTATTCCTTAGGATGTGTGCAAAATATGTAACTTAGTTTCCTTATATTTTTAGATTAAAGAATATGACCCCCTTTTTTAGTATATTAATTATAGTATGAGTAGACCAAATGTCTCAGTATATTTTGTTAGTAGGATAGACAAAAGTTCAAGTATATCTCTGGGGATTAAAAGAATGTGACCATCCTTTGGGTTCTGTTAGACAAGTGGGCGCCACCATTTATCTGCTGTGAATGTTTTACACTGTTTTCTTGTCATGTCAGACTGCTTAAATCATTCTCTGAGAATGTTGTGTGCAAAAGACCTTGTGCCGATAATAGCAGAAACAGACCACATTCTGTGCCCCCACCCTTGTAGGAGGTAGAAAGACAGGGAGCCCGAGGTCATAACTTAGGCTCCTCAACAGATAAGAGAGTGTGAATGTTTAGGTTTACGACCAGGTGGGGGCTAGTAGAAAACTATAAAAAGCTGTGTAATACATCGCCATTTTGAGACTTGCTGTGACCCTCTCTGCATCTCTCCCCATCATGATGGTTGTTATGCTCAGTGTGTGAAAAGTGTATGGAAATAAAGGATTGTTGATTGAGCATTATACACCGAGTAAGTGTCCTTCCTTCAGCCCAAAGATTCAAAGAACTGGGTGAATTCAACACCAGCCAGAGAATCCCCGTCGTTCTCTCCTCCCTGTGCGGCAAGCAGCAGGCGCACCTCGCAGGGAGGGTGCACTTACTCCCCGCAAAGTGGAAAAAAGTAAAAAACAAAACAAAAAATGTTTATCAGTTTCATTTGTGTATTAGATGGCATATCCTTTGACGTTTAAAAACCCCCCAAAACGTGCATGCATACTCAGTAATTCGCGTCAAAGTGAGTTCTATCCACTATCTGGTCCACCACCCCCTCTCCCACCACGAGGAGTTGCTCTTTCATTTTCACAGTCTGCGGAGAAGCACTTCTTCACTGAGCGGGCAGAACACTTGGATAGATTAGAGGCTAAACCAGCATATTAAATCGGACTTGGGGAAAGGACTCCAATACAGCAGTGCGACTATCACCGCAAGAATGAGGCACAGCGAAGTTTATCTGCTTGTCACTGGTAAGTAGATTAATATATTGCCTAACAGCGAAACGGTCCTGGGTTCAAATCCTCCATCTGGCTTTTGATCTTTCTTTGTGGAGTCCGCATGTTTTTCTGTGTTATTATAGACTCTCTAAGGTACAATATAAAGCGACTGTTGTTGCCATTTTTAGTGCTATATAAATAAAATTGCATTAATCCCAAAAGATGTGTCAGTGGGAGAAACGTTTAGTCACAATGACCAGTGGTTTTCTGTGTTAGTCCTGGGACCTGCTAATGATGTGTTCAGGGTGTGTCTGCCCCAGCTGAGATAGGCTCCAGAGCAGGGGTAGGCAACTCCAGGCCTCGAGTGCCGGTGTCCTGCAGGTTTTAGATCCCACCCAGGGTTAACACACCTGAATCAAATGATTAGTTCATTACCAGACCTCTGGAGAACTTCAAGAAATGCTGAGGAGTCATTTAGCCCTTTAAATCAGCTGTGATGGATCATGGACACATCTAAAACCTGCAGGACACCGGCACTCGAGGCCTGGAGTTGCCTTCCCCTGCTCCAGAGGATGGATGGTAAACTGCAGAAACGTGTGATGTGCTTATCTGATGTTTGTTATTGTGAAGTACTTTGGACAAAGGTTGAACAGGAACTGCTGACTTGAAGTTTCAGTGACCTGAAGTTTCAGTGGCTGGGGAAGGACATGATGCTGTTACCTGGAATAAGAGCTTTTGTCCTAGCTGGATAAAAGACGTCCCCCGCACAGAAACGAGCCATCACTTCCCCAAGCACCTCCTTACAGATATGATGCTATCCAAAGTTATGTAACTGAGTTTCTTAGTCTTAGTCCACGTGTTGTCCACGTGTTCTCCACCCATCCACCCCCAGCAAGAAAATTAACAACAAACTAAACAATTTTAACTCACAGGAATATAAAAAAGTTTTTTGACCATTAGTAAATCAAGAAAAATTAAGAAGATTAAGAAATATATTTTATTTAACTAAATTGGAGATAATTTATTTGAATTTCAGGTTTGGGACAACACCCCGTACACTCTCCTTCCCCAAAGCTGTCTAGAAATGCTATCAAATCGAAATGACGATGTCCTCCTAGCTCATGAAATGCTATAAAATTTTCCCTAATGTGTATTTTTGATAAATTATTCCCAGCAGATGATTTTTTAAGTTTGGTGGGCCCTTTGGGCTTCTCCATCATTCTTGTCCAAGAACTGTGATGATCAGCTGTAGGTAACATAGTTCTGTCTCACAGGTGTGTGGGTGTGGAGGCATGCACACAGTTGTGCTTTTATTCAAGCTATAACATTGCAGTGATGAGTCTTCCCATCTTCTTGTCTTTTCTTAGCAGCTGCATTGGTGGTGCTTTGCTGTGGATGGGACATCAGTTGCAGAGTTACTGAAGATGCATATGGGACCCTTTACACTGTTCCAGATTTCCAGGCAACCAGATGTATCTACTCCTGGATGAATAGTACTGTAGGTTCAACATGCCAGAGTTTCTTTACCACTTTCACTTGTGCTACTGGGATTCTACCTCTGTTAAAAAGGCATAACATAAAACATGCAGTTGATCATTACAGACACAATAGGAAAAGTAAAGAAGCAACTAATGTTATTAATATTTAATCAGTGTTGTGATTTTGTCATATGTTGCTTTTAGGGTCATGTGCTGGTGAATAATGACGAGACGGTGACTGGCCTGGTGACGAACAGCAGTATCAGGACTCTTCTCACCCGTGCATGTTTGAAGCAGGTCAACTACAGCCGTGCCTGCGTCTCTGAGGTGTTACACTTTCAGCATTTGTACTGCATGCTGAGAAACACATGGAAGAATTTAAATAGAATTGACTTTACACGTGGCATTTTAGCACAATTTCTGAAACTAAAAGCTAGGAATTGAATTTATGAATATAATTTAATTCTAGACAACTAAAAGCTTACTCCATTTCTCTTCCTGTTTTTCTGCTTAGGGGATACAACACACAACCAGTTGTTTCAGTGAGTATCTCTCTACCTGATTTTCTAGATGTAAATGTTTATTACCATTGATATAAAATGTTTTCTAACGCAAGAATATCTTGTGTTTACAGCAGGCTGCAGTGGAACTACTAACCCTCAGAAAAGTGAAGGTATAAAACCACTACTTGTATGAAATTAGATTGCAGTTAGATTTCGAATTAGAAATGAGTTGCATCTTTAAACAGGTGTGAAAAGTTTACAAGAGATCCATCCATCCTCTTCCACTTATTCAATTCAGGGTCAGAAGTTGGCTGACAGCTTTTCACACTCATGTTCAGACTTATATGAGATAAAAACTGCTTTTAATGACATTTCACACCTTCCTGCACATTCAGAGTCCCTGTTATTGTATGGTTATGCACAGTGTCTCCATGAGTCTCTGGCTCTCTTTTCATTCATAACTATCTGTTTAAAAGGTTAAAACATACTCACCAAGGCGACTAATTTCAGTTCAGCGTTATGTGTTCGACATAAACTCTTGTCTCTGGTTACAGTGCAGTTTATAGTATCAACATCTGGGACTCTCTGCCACATCAGCTCAGCTATTCATGTGTAAATAAACATGAAGGTGTAAATTAACAGTGTATGATTTCACTTTCAGTAAACCTGCCTCCCGGATATTGTTTATTGCCACTACTCTTAACGTGTGACTTGTGTCAGTGGTAAAATGAGTGTCAGTGAAACAAGAAGCAGATGGGAAGGTAATGATAATAATAATGGATTTATATAGCGCTTTTCAAGGCACCCAAAGCGCTTTACAATGCCTCCACCAGTGAATGAATAGTGGCATTGTAAAGCCACTATTACAATGTGGCTTGTGGCTACAACCGTAGCTTGTAATAGTGGCCACATTGTAATAGTGCACAATGCCACTATTCATTCACTGGTGGAGGCAAGCTACGGTTGTAGCCACAGCTGCCCTGGGGCAGAGGCTGCCATATCGCGCCATCAGCCCCAGGGCAGCTGTGGCTACAACCGTAGCTTGCCTCCACCAGTGAATGAATAGTGGCATTGTAATAGTGGCTTTTACACTATTACAATGTGGCCACTATTACAAGCTACGGTTGTAGCCAACACCAGTAGGCCCAACACCAGTAGGCGGTAGGGTAAAGTGTCTTGCCCAAGGACACAACGACCAGGACAGAGAGACCGGGGATCGAACCGGCGACCTTCCGGTTACAGATACGCTTCCCAACCCCCTGAGCCACGGTCGCCCTGTAGGTGTCTGATATTTAAACAGAAATAAATCTGACATTTTAGTTTAGGTGTATGATCTTATAAAGATGAAGGATGGTAGAAAACTGTGTGTGTTAAGAACATGCAGCACCTTGATGGAAATCTTCACCATCTTAAGATATCAAATACATAAAAATACCTTTTTGTTTAGAGATAGATGAAAAATTTGGCTAGGAAGTATCAATTAGTTCACAATAGTGAATATGTGTGTTTCCTAAAATGTTACAAGGCTAATTTGAGTGGACAACACAATTTACTTTAGATTTAAATGATGCATGAATTGCACATCTTGGATCTTAGGGAAAACAATTAACTGTCAAATTTATGTTAAATGAACATCAAATTAATAACAAACTCATTTTCTTTGCTTTTGCAGGTACACCTTCTCACCGCTGGAATACATTTATCACGGTCTTTATCATGGTTTTACAACTTAAGTGTTTGTCTGCAACCAGCTAGAAGATGGTTCCTCCAGTTTACCAGCTTTAACCCACATGGCAGCACGATCTGAAATCCCTGTCTTGCTGTTGTTCATACATCATTTGTTCCAGAAGAGAGTTTTATATAAAAAAATGAATTTTTTTTTGTTTCCCCCTCAACATTTCAAAGCTAGGAGATCACAAATTGATCGGTCAGTTCCCACAGTATAGGGTTCACTTGGAAGAATTGAAGACAATTGATTAAGATATAGAAATTAATGTTTTTGGCGATTAGATGATCCATCAGGGCAGAACATAATCCCAGCGGGAGAGGATTTAGGTCAGGACCCCCCGGAGTCCAGACGCTGGTGGTGTTTAAGAGGAAGACTGGGGCTTGCATAGAGCTCTGGCTGAGGTGGAAATGACGAAGTGGTGGGTGTTAGATTTGTATTGTTCATTGTCATTTATGCTTAGAAATATTTACTCATATATGCTTAGAAGTATATAATCATTTGTAGATTGAAAGAATGTCTCATCCTAGGAGGTCTGTAAGCATGAAGAGGGGGGTGCGTTCACTCCTCTTCAGAGGGTTCTGGCATAGATCACACACCTCCTAGGAGAGGTCGTATCTTCTCTTGCTGATATATGGTATAGCAAACACACGTATATCTGTTTGAGTGTAAGAGCCTTTTGTTTAGATGGACCGCTAGACTCCTGGCACCAGCTTTGGGGAGTCTTCATGGGGTCACACTCTGACCCCACACATACTTACACAATGCACAGGCAAGGTACTCTTTGTGTGTATGAAACGTCACATGTTAATGAACCTATGCATATTCATATAACCACAATAAAAGGAGTGCTATGGGGAACCTGGCTGAGAGTCTGACGGAGGTCAAGTGGGTGGAACGACACTTGGCTCCAGGCAGGTCTCCCTCATGCATGAGTAACACAAAGAACGTTGCCTACTCGTGTCTTGCTTTTGCTGTGTAGTAAATTGTCTTGAACGTTCCAGCGAATAGGTTTATGCTATGAACCTATCAGTGGGTTGCACAAAAAAAGAGTCTGAAAGGGAGAATGATGGAGAGCACAGATTGAAACCATCTGAAGCACAACCTGCACAACCCTGTTTTTGACAAGGGCCTACTATATGGTGCAGCCTAAAGGCAGAGTTGGGTTTCCGAGGCCAGAATGATTACCAGCCTTCTGTTACGGGGTGGTGGGTGTTGGAGGACAACTGCTGATCCCAGTTAAAGCAATCAACATGTAAAGAGTACCTGACTTGTGGCATAACTGGCTCTGGCCTTTTTTTGTTCTTCTTTTGTTGTTTTATCCATGTTGCAAGTGGTACACTGGACTGTTTTGTCCTTCATTATTTTATGTTTGTACTAATAAAATATATTTTACAATTATTTTGGTTGTCATCTTTTGCCTACAGCTGAGATGGTTGCTCATACCTAGAATCTGTATAGTAAACAGGCAGAAACAAAAAACAAAACAACATTAGGGGACGTTCAAGTTCATATGCACGTGAAGGCAGACAGCCCCGTGAGACTCTAGTTTAAGAAGCATTCTCAAAGACACATCACACATTATCACATGGCAGCTTCAGGAAATGGTAAACACTGCTGAATAAAAATACATGAACTCACTGAGTGATTATTTGAGATCAGTTCCTTTTTTGGCAACTTTTCAAATGGAAGCGCTGCAATTTCAGATCCATTTCTATGTTATACATGAGCTCAGTCTAATTTTCAGTGAGGGTATGGTGTCATAGGGTCATGCCACTGTACACTTCCTCTTCATGTTCACATCAGTTCTCCGAAATGCTTCAATAAGACTAAATTACCTTGTCAGCAGCATGTTACGGACAGCTGCCACGTCCTCGAACGTCAAAACAAATAAGCTGAAAAGGCAGTTATGCAAAATTACTCAAAACAACTGCATTAAATGTGTCACTAAAATGACTTATGCTCCTGACTTCACAAAAAATACATGACATTTGACTTCCCTGGAAAAAGCCTGGTGACTCAGCATTTAGCTCAGGTTGAGTTTATGTGTAGTTCGGAAGTAAAAGTAAGGACTCTGGCAGCATAACAATCAATACCTCTGAGAGTCTTAGACAAGCCCTTTTAAGTCAGTGGGTTTGCAAAAGGATTAGAATAATCAGTCTGTTAAAGTGACAGGTTTCAGACACGGGTCATTTTTTGGTGTACTCCATTTTTGGACATTTTATTATACCTAAAGGGAGCATGGCTCCAGATTCATTTTTGAATTAGACTTCAAACTTCAAGTCTTGCTGCATGAACTGACCCCAAAATCATCCCTTTTGTATGTTGCTTGAGCTCGGGCTGCTGTGAGACCTGGGCTGCACTGGTGGGGACACTAAAAAGGTAGCTATGCAGGGACAGTACTTCCAAAATGAATGAAACAGGCATGACAGAGGAAAAATAACTACACCCAACTTTTATCAAAATTGTCATTTTTTTTTCCAACCTATTCAGAATGAAAACATTGCAGTTAACTTTAAAGTTGCTAAGATGTTCAGTAAGATGACATGCAGCAGCAGCAGCTTACAACTGTAGTGAATTTATAACATGAAAGTTTGGCTGGAGCTCAACAAGGGAGCCAGATTACCCTCACCAGTGGAGAGCTGTGCCTTTGCATGATATTACCATTTTTTTGACAAAGGAAAACAATTAATCCATTTCTAAGTGGACAAATCACAAAAGTGCTTTTCCTGGGAAAAGCTTTCTGAGTTCCAGGGAACAGGATCATCAGGGAGACGACACAAAGACATTCTGTCAGTTTCACTTCCCATTTTTTTGAGGTATCTTAGAGGTTTTAGTTAAATTGTATTGTAATGGTGTCATGATCCAGGTGAGCACCTGGTGTTTTTCCACTGCCCTCCTGTGTCTGCCTTGTGGGCGGAGCCTTGATTCTTCACCTGTGCTGCTCACTTGATATCCATTGACGGCAATCAGCGAGGCTGTGCTTAAGACCTGCGCTGTCATCACTTCTCTGCCATTTTTTTTCTTCTTTCACTTCTGCTTATCATACCTTACTCTTTCTCACACTTCATATTGTGTTCTTGTTTCTGTTTGCTCTTTTTTTTTTTTCTTTCCATTTAGGCCCCGAGGGCCAGTCACTGCAGATTTTCCACTGTCAAATGCTTTCCTGTAGGGGATTCTCTATGACATTGCTGGGTTTTGAATTGGGCTTATGCAGATAAAACTGAATTAAAACTGGACTAAGCCACACTTACACTGACCTTAGATTTCAACAAGATATATAAACAAACTAAGAGTTTTAACATGATATTGAGCCTGATTTAAGTTACTATAAACTCTTTGGTCCTTTACTGGTTCACAACTCTTTATTGAAAAGCCCAGTCATTAGTTAAAGCATACATGTGACAAAAAATGTTACACATAAGCAGAAAGAAAGAAGCCATGACTCATGAGGGTAAAAAGATGTTACTCACAAAAACAGTCACAGACATTCTTAAATAATAATGGCTGCAACTTCCTTTCACATACTGTACACGCCTCCAAAATACAATGTGTCTCCCCTCAGGTCCATGTAGGACTCCACACCCTGAACGGGAGAGAAAATATATTCCAATCACTTCTTCTAAATGCTGCCAGTGTTGCCATGGCATCAGACAAGAAGCGAAGTTGTGTAAACAAACTACATGAATGATTCATATGACCTTTAGGTAAATTCCATTTTGATTGTCTTAAAAACAGAAGGAGGTTGTATAAGGGTGTGAAGTAAACACCTTTTTTTTGATTAAGTTTGCTGCTTTTGAATCCTTTTGCCTTGGGAGTTGATACTATTATATAAAAATATAAGAGAGGCTTCCAGGACCTTGTTGAATCTATGCCATGAAGAATTAAGACAGAAAAAGGGGATCTATTAGGTTTATTAGCAAGATAAACCTAAACTGAATTTGATATTAGCAAATCACAGCCAGCAATGATTTACTTTAGAGAGATAACTCCTGCTTCCTCTCACATACTGCATTGACATGCAGTACAGCCTTCCACAAAACAGCCACAACCATAGTGTATTTTTTTTTTTAAAAAGAAAATTAAAAAATATAATATGTGTTTAAATATGTGTTTTTTAGATCACCTACTGTGTAAGAAACACAATATTTTCTGAAATATCTGAAACATTTTCTGAAATGGAACATTAATTGAAAATGGGCTGAATGTTATGTTTTTGAGAAATATGTAGGACTGTTTTCTTCCATTTGCGCAACATCTCTAAAATTAGAAATATCCTGTCTCAGAGTGACGCTGACAAACTAGTTCATGCATTTATTACTTCCAGGTTGGACTACTGTAATTCATTATTATCAGGAAGTTCTAAAAACCCACTGAAAAGCCTTCAGTTAATCCAAAATGCTGCAGCAAGAGTCCTGACAGGAACTAGAAAGAGAGAGCAGATTTCTCCAGTATAGGCTTCCTTCCATTGTCTCCCTGTCAAATCCAGAATTGAATTCAAAATTCAAAGATCTTAAATAATCAGGCCCCATCTTATCTTAATGACTCTCGCTCTCGCTCTGCAGCCCTACTTGTTGTTCCTAGAGTATTTAAAGTAGAATGGGAGGGAGAGCCTTCAGTTTTCAGGCCCCTCTTCTGTGGAACCAGCTTCCAGTTTGGATTCGGGAGACAGACACTATCTCTACTTTTAAGATTAGGCTTAAAACTTTCCTTTTTGCTAAAGCATATAGTTAGGGCTGGACCAGGTGACCCTGAATCCTCCCTTAGTTATGCTGCAATAGGCGTAGGCTGCTGGGGATTCCCATGATGCATTGAGTTTTTCCTTTTCAGTCACCTTTCTCACTCACTGTGTGTTTATAGACCTCTCTTCATTGAATCGTACTTGTTATTAATCTCTGTCTCTCTTCCACAGCATGTCTTCCATCCTGTTTTTCTTCTCTCACCCCAACTGGTCACAGCAGATGGCCCCGCCCCTCCCTGATGCTGGTTCTGCTGGAGGTTTCTTCCTGTTAAAAGGGGTTTTCCTTCCCACTGTCGCCAAAGTGCTTGCTCATGGGGTAATTTGATTGTTGGGTTTTTCTCTGTATGTATTATTATAGGGTCTATCTTATAATATAAACTGCCTTGAGGTGACTGTTGTTGTGATTTGGCGCTATAAAAATTGAATTGAGATGAGGGGGTGATGACTCATGATGTGGTGGCTTTGTTTTCAATGGAAATTGTAAAGCTTAGTTTGGAGACTCAAATGAAATACTGACATATCAGTAACATCAGTGGCCTCTCAGTCAAATTGGAATGTCAAAATGGTTTCTGTAGGGTGTCAAGCTACACATCAAAAGTGACATAAATGAGAACAACAGCTGTGAACAATAAATTGATTTAGATAAAAAGAAACAGAAAATAATCTCATGTTGCTAAACTGTCATAAACTGTTGTCATGGCATCAGATAAACAAACAGACATGTAATGCCTGGGTGACTCATCATTCACCTTATAGTTTGTGTGTACTTTGAAGCTTCAAAGTGTGTTTGGAGTCATCTTTGTGTTATGCAGTAGTGAACAAATATCTTCTTTCTAAACCTACATGAATGAAGAGAATGATTTCAGCTGTTATCACGTCTAAGCAAGTCTAATGTAAACAGACTGTCCTTATAAAGCGCTTTTCTACTTTATCTGAGCACTCAAAGTGCTTCAGACAACCATTCACACACATTCACATTGCTTCCTATCTAACATTCACATGCATTCATACTCTAGTGGCTGCATTGGATTAGTAACCATGGGGTTAGTATCTTGTCCAAGCATACTTGGCATAAATACAGACCGGAGCAGACAGAAGGTTGGTGAACTGCTCAACCACCTGAGCTACAGCCACCTTGATGTCAGACTAAACCAGTCCAGCAAGTTTTTAGATTTGTCCCCCATAACTCAGGCATGCATCTTGTCTTCCTGTAACCACACCCAAAACCACAACATAATCCTAAATTAACGCGCTCCTCCTATCTCTTTGTCTCAAGTGCTCAGTTCAAATTGTCCAAATCTTAACAAAAGGATTAGAAATAGTTGCTCTTGGCTAAGTAACTTTAGAAAGTGTAGAAGTGCATCTTATGCGGGTCCTTATCATTGGTTTAACACTAAAGTGACTGTTCAGTGGTTTAAAAATAGTACTTTCCTGTTGTGCAATGTAGCAACACACTTCAAAGTACTTTGCATCTATTGTTTTTAAAGACTAGGGTTGTGCATTTTACGTTGTTCTAAATTCAACTGTACAATAGTGTAAAAAAGGCTAAAACAAACCTTTCTTTGTTATAAGGATTTGTGTTTTTTTTTAAACAAGCTTAAATATTGCAACTGGCTTTGCTTTGCTGGAACTTGAAGTCAACTTGATGCTGAAGAACACTGATGTGACGCAGTTACTGGAAAACTTCAGATTTCTGGGAAAAACAGAACCAAACTGCCACAGTTGCTGAATCAGTGTTTGTTTGCTTTTTTGTGTGTGTGCATGCTAAGCTACGTGTTAATTATTACTGCACAATTGCAAGAATGAGCAATTGTCTGAGTCACCTTTAAACACGTAAGTCCTTATCACTACAAGGGTAGTGATTAAATGTATATTACTATGCATGATAAAAATCATATAGGTGTGTGTGTGTGTGTGTGAGTGTGTGTGGGCGCGCCAACACGTGCCAACAATAACTACTTACTCAGGTGTGAGTTAATTGATTATGTTAAAGTGTCATACCTGCAGCAGGGTTTAATGAGACAATTAAAAGATGTGTAGCCAACATGAGTAAATAGAATGAAGAATATGCACTATATGTCTCCCATGGACCCCTTAAACACCGTAACCAACATATGTAATCATCTGGAAACAAAATCTCATTGACAATAGATGTTTTTATGCAAACCTGTTGGCAAAGTCTGCCTGAAGTTACCACCACTTCACTTCGTAAAACTGAAATACCAGCTTCTTTGAAATTGAATGCTTTCCCCCAAACACGTATCCCTTCCAATTTACGGGAAACCTGATAAGACACAACAGCTGCAAACAGATATTCTGACTTATTGAGCAAGCATAACTAAACTAAAACTAAAAGTTTCAGTGGTTTCTGTGAACCACATATCTCTATGATCATTTTTTCTCTCAGTGTGTCTTCACACAAACAAACATATCACTGAGTCAAGTGCCTTATGCTCTTTCACAGACTACTTCTAGGTCGTTATCATGCAAACCACTTCACTGAAATGTTTCATTTACAATAAATTGCCACAATTCTTGTCAGATCACTTGTGGTAAAAGGTGGCTCTAGAGAGCACAGCCAGGGTTAAACCTGCAGTAAACGGGAAACCACATGACATGTAATTTAATCCCTCTCCAAAAGGAGATGTAGTCTTTGCAGTCACAGTAAGTCTGTTTAGCTTCCTTGGAAGAGGAAATACAAAAAAAAAGAAAAAAAGTTTGATGTTGTTCTGAAGTGCTTTATCGTGAGTCAATGACTTTCCACAAAATACATCTTCTAAATCCTCTGAAGTTCAAGACCCTTTCAGGCATTGGATTGAATCTGCTAAAGTGAATGGATTTAAATATTGTTTTTTATAGGTATTATTTATAGAATGAATGTAGAATGGCTGAACTAAAAGAATAAACCTTGTCTTAATGTTTTATGGGGTGGAAATTCCCCTAAAGGGAGCACTGTGCTTCTGAAAGTTCTAAAAGTTAAGTTTTTCTAAAAAGCTCCAGGTTCTGTACTGATTATCAGATGTTGGACTATACTTATTGTCTCACCATCTGTGAGTGAACTGGACAGTGGTTGCAAACCAGTTTTGTGTGTGCGAGGGGTGAAAGAGCATAACGTTGGTTTTATGCATCCTGCAATCCAAATTAGGTTTTTCATTTGAAAGGCAAGAAAAGCAACCGTGACTTTACCACAGACAGTTTATGTATGAGTCATTTTTGCATCATCTATTGTGAAAGGAAACGTTTGTGAACTAATTTAACGATCCAAAAATTTGGGCGAAGAGTTTATCCATAAACTCAGCAGGTTTCCAAGGTGACCAGCCGGTCACATGAGAAGGAAGGTCAACGAGTTGGATCCATAGCCTCAGTGTAAGGCTCTCTAGAAGTTAGTTTGTACTTTCTTTTTTTTGTTGTTGTTGTTTCTGCTGGGTATTTTTAGCCTCTGGGGTGTATTTTTTAAGACATTTGGCTAGTGTGTTCACAAATCTTTGGTAGACCAGTCTAACTGGAAGGCTGACTAAAAGATAAAAATTACACAACTCCCCATGTGTGATTTATGCCACTTCGGTAACAGTCAATCACGTCTGCTTTGACTGAAGCCACAGCGCAACAACAAGCAGGTAAACATGGTTCAATGTTTGTGATTTGTTTGTGATACAGCACTGAGGAATCTACTCAAGGAAATTATCCTGAAGTCAACTCAATAATTACGAGAAGGACACGGGCCCTGTCCCATAAATAGTAACAGTATTTCAGCTTTGGTACTGTTTTTCACTGCGATGATTGTATGTAAGTGGAGGTTTCCTTAATCCGTCTTGTACCGCTCTAAGATTGTATAGTTACTCTCTTTGCAAGGCAACAACAGCATTCAGGAATTAGACCGCTGATCTTATCTGCAAATTCCATCTATCACATGACATCTCTAAACATTTCATTTTATCATCAGCTTTGATGTGTTAAATTTAAATACATTTAAGATCACATTGTGGCTTTAGAACTTCATAAAATTTGTCTTTATGAAACCTATCCAAACCAGTGCACATGTGGTGTTCTTGGTCAATATAACCTCCTGTTATCATTGTAGGCAATGTTGGGCCAAAAGCATGACATCCCACAAGATGTCAGTAAAGCCTCAGATATCTTATCGGCTTCACCAGAAAGTGTGCTTTTCACAAGAAGTGAATACTTCTGCTTCTTTGCTCTTTTAATGCTCCGGCTCATAAATATAAATAATTGATTCTACAGAATTCATCATCATAATAATGTCAATACAAATGAAACATAAATATGTGGAAGTGCTAGACGATGACGGTACAGAGAGTGAAAGCACATCAATATGTATTTACAAATGTTTGTGAAACCTCAACAGTTTCTAACAGAAAGCGATGATATTTCCTGGGTGTGTATGCCAACGTGTCCTTTTTTCTTTTGCTGCGGTTAAATTTTACAGTGAACAACAACTCATCACTTATACTTTCAGTTTGAAGTAAGTACAGAAACGGGGATTTTGAACACACTAATTTGTGTTTGGTTTTGTGGTTAGTGCCTTGGTCTCATTTCATGGGTTGTAAAACTTGCATTTCTTTTTTTTTTTTGCCTGTCCCATTTGGTTCTTTAGCCGTCAGAATTGTTGTCTGAAGACCAACAAGGATACCCAATGGATTTATTTTGCCAAATGGATCATCATGGCGGCAGCACGGTGGCACGGTGGTTAGCACTGTTGCCGCACAGCAAGAAGGTCCTGAGTTCAATTCCAACATCAGGCCGGGGTCTTTCTGTGTGGAGTTTGCATGTTCTCCCCGTGTTTGCGTGGGTTCTCCCCGGGTACTCCGGCTTCCTCCCACCGTCCAAAGACATGCAGTTTGTGGGGATAGGTTAATTGGAAAATCCAAATTGCCATTAGGTGTGAATGTGCGAATGAAAGTGAGCGCGAATGGTTGTCTGTCCCTGTGTGTTGGCCCTGCGACAGACTGGCGACCTGTCCAGGGTGTACCCAGCCTCTCGCCCTATGACAGCTGGGATAGGCTCCAGCGCCCCCCGCGACCCTGAAAAGGATAAGCGGAAGCGAATGGATGGATGGATGGATCATCATGGCATTGCCATATTGTCTTATTGGTCCATTTGATCGACCTTTGTTTTTATTATTTATTTTATTTTATTTTCAGTTGTTACAGACGGGACAGACATGAGTGAGGGATAGGAAAGGGAGAAAGAAAGAGGAAGGAAAAGAAAAACAGAAGGGGAGAGGGACAGTGAGAAAGGGGGGGGAAAAAAAATATCTCCGGGATCACCTGTTGAGAGAAAAAGAATAGAAAACAAGCAAAAAAAACAAAACAAAGCAACATACTAAACACAACACCATCACATTAATCTAGCTACGTGTAAACAGCAGTAAATACTAAATATTGAATGTTGTTGTGCAGCACGCAGGACAGACAGCGCACAATGCGCTTTGAAGTAGCAGCCAAGAAAGGTGTGATTTAAGTCTACAAACAGTGAACACCCGTGTGCACACCTGTGTGGATCGGCGCGCTTGTATTCAAATGGTTTCCCCATGTAATGGTCTGCAAGAGGATGTAGAGAGCCACAGCCCTGTCCCCCAGGGCATGAAGCAGGCATGGGGGAGATCCAGGCCCCAGACATCCAGAGGCCCCAGAGTGCAAGAGCCCAAGGAGGACCACCGGAGGGGCATCCGTGCCACCTTCATGGGAAGGGCTGAGGATCCCCAGACGAGGGGTCACCCAGTAGCCACCGGGCAGAAGCTAGAGGGGGCTGCACTGGCGTGCCCGCCGGCTCCGCCGGCAGCCAGCTGTGCCAGAGTGAAACTTGCATTTCATGCTCTGCTCAGTTTTACGAAACAGTGACTGCAGACGAGGTTAAACTGGCCATGTTTTTGTATCCAGTGCTGAAGTGTACACCGAATGCTCCTAACAATTACACATCTCTGTTTGCATGCCAAACCCTTACCTTGCTGTCAAGTCTTAAACCTAAAACTGGCTTTTGAAGGGGTGTGAAGGAACTGTCATCGCTCTGATGGTTTAAAAGTGTTTCTCACAAAAACAGGTGGACATGTTTTGTTTCTAGTGGTTTCCTATGACAAACTCCAGCTCACTGTCTGCTCTTTCACGCTATATCAAACATATAGTGAGCGTATCCGTTTAGCTGTCATCTTCTCAAAAGTGTCATAAAAGTCATGACATCTGAGAAAATGGGTTACAAAGTAGATTAATGGGATGTGTGTTTTTCATTAAGTTCCATCTGTTTTCCACAATGCTTCACTTATAACAGTGGAGACGTAATCGTCACCTCTTTACAAAAAAGACATTGAATGGGATCACCCTGGAATTTTCCCAAGTACACACACAATTATTAGTTTTGTACACACTGTTAAATAGCTCCACATTGTACCATCATTCAGGACACATTTCTGACTCATTTTCCATCTGGACACAACACCCATCCTGCAGATGACTCTCCGAGCCGCAGAGCTGTCAATCACTTCCAGCTTTGGTTGTGGCTCCAGCTCTCTGGCCCTTTGCCACGTCAGCTTACCATCACCTCCCCTCAGGCAGCAAAACCAATTAGTGCCTGATAGTAAAGCAGAGACCTTCTCTACAAACTTCTGAGCTCAGTTTTTATTTCTGTCTCTCTGTGGCCACAAAAACAATTTCCACCATTGACCCGAAGCATCTGAGGTCGAATGAAGAGATTTGCTAAGATATAATAATCTTTTCTTTGCTTCACTTTTTGTGGAAAAATAAGCTGTGGATGGTGGTTCTAAGAGACTCTGCTCGTATCCCTGTGTGCATTTTAAAATTACTCTGCATGTCTTTAGAATCTGGGCGTGTTTGCATTGCAAAACTTTCTTTTTTCTCCCCCAGTTTTCTTTATCAAGATGAAACCAAACAATAGCCCTTGTGAATCTGATGTCTTTATCAACATGCATTTGCATCTAAAAAGTGCTTTTTGTTTTCCTTATGAATAATCATTGTGTGTTTTTTTGTATTGGGCTGACAGAACAAGATTGGCTACTGCAAATGGTAACAAAAGGAAACATTGCCTTTTAATGTCTATGGCTAGAGCATCTAATCATGAGTTCCACACAACTCTTACTTAACCACTAAGCTGGTAATTAAGGCCAATCTATCACAGCACTTTGTGGAGTGATTTCAGTCACAAAAGCCTAAGAAGAGAGAAAGGATTTTTTGATCATCTGCATTAATATTTGGATTTTTCCCATTTTGCATCACTTTGTATTTTACTGACAGACCGAGAGGCCTCAGGATGAGGCAGATGGCCAGTGCTTACAGATAAGGAGCCCTGGAGGTTATTCGGAGTATCTGTATATACTACATGTCAGCTTGGACATCCACACATTTGTCATTTCGGCAGCTCTACGGTAGGGAAAGGCTCATAGTTGTAGTTTGTAATAATGATGATAGCTTGAGAGAGGCCAAAGGTCAAATTTGTATATAGCAAATGGATCCTGCAGAATAAATATGTGGGCCAGAGATAACTAACATATACTGCCTGTAATAGTCATCAGACGTGATAAAAGCTGTTTTGGCTGCTCCCTTGGATCTGCATGTTTTATTTGGCCCACACTCCTTCTGACACAGCCTTCCCACTTATTGAGGTCTGGGACCAGCACTAGGAGTACAATAGCTTGGTGAATGTGTTAACCACTGCACCACGGAGCCACAAGGATATATCAGATACAGTGATTTCACAGGTCAGAAAGACACTTCCATTGATCAACACTATCATACAACTAACTTCAGCTGTTCACCTTATCACAGTGGCAGGAGTTTAATTCTATTTATGCTATTAAATGCAACCTCAATGCACTGATCCAATCATCATCATCTTGTTGTGTTTGTATGACCACCCTAACCTCTCTCTCACGTCTCTGATATATTCTCAGTGCTGATTGATTGACAAAAGCTCGCCGTATGAATACAAACCCATAGACTGCAGAGCATTAAGATCGCCAGCTGGCTTCTTGGTCCCTCTCTTCTCCTCCCTTGCCTCCATCACCACTGACTTTATCTCTCTGTTGCTTTTAAATCTTTGTTTATTGAGTATAGGATGAGTTGGGAGTTACCGGCAGTATTTTTGCCTTTGTTTTTCGAGTAGTCTAGTTTACCTGAGCTAGTTTAGGCGAGAAGCCTGAATCCAACAACCCAGTGTGCGGTTGGTTTATGGTTTTGTTGAGCTTAGGTTCTTGGGGTTTCCTTGTATTTTGGCTTATTTCTGTGGTTTATCTTGTTTCTGTTTAGCTCTCCTGAAAATTCCCTGTTCTCCCTGTTGATGGGGTGTGTTTTTCGACTGTTACCTTGTGCCTTTTGTATGGACATAATTGATAAATTATTAAATACCTTTGATGGTACTTTCATGCTTCCAGCCAGCTTCATTTCACTGACTGAATCCAGTTTAAAATTTTTAGGTTTGTCATTTTGTTTGTCACCAGGGAGGGGTGGATTTGTCTGACAAGTCACTACTGTATGAATGTAGAATCGGTTAATCCCCAGGTCTTTCACAACTCACCCAGCAGGATTAAAGCACTTTGGCACTGCTTAAGCTTTCATAAACAGAAGCGACGTTCCATTTATAGAATTAGAAAGTCATTGTCCATATCCCTTTGAAATTACTCCAAATGAAGGCCACTAGGCATAAAAATGAGGATATTTGAGTATATTACTGGAATACAGATTAAAAAAACAACAACGCCTAAAAGGTCTCAGGAACATTAATCTGAGTAGACTGGATATATGTTGGTACATGAGTATTTAGCTGTCCTGGGGCAAGTAGGAGGCTGCACGTTTTTACAGGTTGGCAGTGTGATACATTGAAAATATCCCATCTATGAACAGTTTAGAATCAACATTAACTATGGGAGGAAGGGGAGTACCTGGAGAGAATCCATGCAAGCACGGGGAGAATTGTACACATAATTGCCCAAGCTGACCTGGCAAGTCCAATAAAATGAAGCATCAGTAATAACCACTGCACCAATGTCTTAAGGTGAAAAGCAGAAGAAAATGGGCTGAATCATATGTGCAATTACAACTTGAATTTTCTTGAAAGAAGGAAATCTGAAGGAAAAAGTATTCTAAAGAATGCACACACAGACAGGACAGAACAAACGGAGGATTGCAGCTTGATCTCAGCTGTAGAACAAAGGAAAGATAAATGAAAGTGAACCAAGAGGCTGAATCATCAATCTCTGCAGTGAAACAACAAGAAAGAGATTCAAGAGTACAGAGAAAAAGTGGCAGACAAAGGGTGACAGAGAAAGAGGGAGATGAGAGCTGTCAAGGTAGACAAAGACGGACCTTTACTGTCTGTCCCGTCCGTCTCATCACAGCTTCCTTTCTTAAGAAATCCTGAAAAAAGGGAACGCCAACATGACTTTCACAGCTGTCAGAAACATATTCGGTAAAGTTTATGATTCATTTATGCGTCAGATGCACACAGAAGAGTCAGTGCTCATTAGCCTGCGGGTATAATGTCATTCTTTTAGACTTTGGTGAGACTTGCTCGTAAAGTTTGGTTATTTGCCAAATGTCAGCGTTATTTGTCTTCATTGTAACTGAAATACATTTGCCTTGCCACTCAGCACAAGCATAATTATCACATAACCTTAACGATGAAAGAAATGTCTTGGTTGTCCAAATTCTCAGGTTATGCAGCTGAAAGTGTAATATTTTTGAGAAGATCATTTATCACCTTAGTGCCCAAAATAACCAGCAGGTGTTTAATGAGATCTGCCAGGGGATCTGGTGACACTGAATGCCATTGTCAAGGTATTTAGAAAATAAGGAACAAAATGAAAGTCCAAATGAGTCCAAAACACGGAAAAATAAAGTCAAAATGTACTTTTTAATGGTAGGAAAATGGTTCACACAAATGCCAAGATAACAGGGTCAAAAGACACAGCTGGAAATAAACCTAAATGCAAATGCAAGAGTGAAAATGAGTAACAGGAGAACTTGACACATGGGGTTAAAATGGGGCAACAGCTGCAGGATCAAATAAACTCTAATATAGCCAAAAACTAAAATTAACAAGTAAGATTTAAAATATTAATGGACGTACATGAAATTTTAACCTGTAAAGAGATTAAGAACCAAACAGAATACTAAATAAACTGAAATGTAAAAGTCCAAAACTCAACTCTGGGTAGTATATTTCACATCATTTATACTCGTCAAAACATTCAGTGACCTCTCGAAGGTCATCATGATTCTGGAGGAGCCACTTGCATCAGAATAATAATTTTTCAGCATAGGATACTTTGTGTTTTTCTGCAGTGAGCCTCCTGCTCAAAAGGAAACCATCAGAATTTCTTAGAAAAGAGGATTTAGGTTTTTCTTAATCTGGCTTTGATCTCTCACTCTGACTTTTGAACAAGGCCCAGTACAAATCAAAGGTTATGCATAAAATAACAGGCAAAATGTTAACAGGCATCAAATGGACTCTAACAGACCAGGAGTCCGTTTTAAATGTTTTATTGTAAAAAGCGATTCTTGGAAGTACTGAAGCTTGAGGCTGGCTGGTGACAGAGCATGGAGAGAGACTGGATTGGTAGAGGTGAGTGGGCTGGTGAGGCGATGAGATAGCTGCCAGGCAGCCGATGAGTGGCAGGCTGGCACACGAGCCAGATCTAAGCCACAAAGAGAATAATGAGTAGCACAAAGAAAAACACATGGAGCACTGACCGAATGGGTTAGATTAATAGTTAAAGAAGCCTGTGTAGATATACTGCAGATGGTGACGAGATAATGAGGAAAGAAAAAGAAACAGGATGGAAAAATTGTGAAGGTAAATCCAAGTATTTTGAATATTCAGTTTCAAAAAAGACTCATGAAAAAAAATGTTATCAGTATTTGTTTGTGTTCACACAACATGGTTCTTTGAATATTTATGTGTATGTTAGTTGTGAAGCACAACCTCATTAACCTGAGTAAACAGCTACAGAAGCTGTAAAAAGTGCTGCGTTAGCCTTCTAGATAAGCTTCAGAGAAAGGAAACCCTCTGTTTTTTTAGAGACTTTCTATGACCGCATTACTGCAATCAGCAATCAGTCTTTCACTTACTAATATCCCCACAGGAGGAACAACTCCCAGCTGAATCACAGGATGAACAAGATGCCACAGCTTCCACTGCACAAAGCAAAGGCAACAACTGCAGAATCTGAATCGGTCAAAGATAAAGAACTCAAGCAATGAGTTTAACACATTTCTTTAACAAATGTCTCTCTCACATCTGTCTATGTTTAGTTTATTTTGATTGATATAAACAGTCGGAGCAAAATGCTGAAAAATAAAATACATGCCATATGAAATTGATATACAGCATAGCAAACATACAAAAGTAGCGCAGTTATGTAAACAAATATATTCTTCTTTAAATAACAAAGTCAAAAGAGCAAACTTCTTTGTGAATCTAAACCAAAATCTTGCAGTTTCGTGTTGAATACCAAAAGGTAAAAATAGCACTTAAGCAAAACATCATGACCAGTGTTGGTCAAGTTACTTGAAAAAAGTAATCAGTAACTAATTACTGATTACTTCCCCCCAAAAGTAATCCCGTTACTTTACTGATTACTTATTTTCAAAAGTAATTAATTACTTAGTTACTTTTTAAAAACACGATTTACAACCTGAATAGGTGATAAAGTGATAGATCTTTCAGCCCAATTCTGCTTTTTCTACATAATCCATCATACAAAATGTAATCAAATGGAAAAGTCTCTTTTTAAAACTTGTTTTATCAGTTTTAATCTTTTAACTTTATGCATCAAGCAAAAATTCAATTATATGCAACATTCTCTGACTGGAAGACATTAGTTTAATATTTAAACCTATTTTCTGCACATTCCAGCCCATAAAATAATTTTTTGTGTGTGTTTACACTCACTCTTTCAAATAGATGCAAGTAAAACACAGCAGAAAATAAATAAAGTCACAGACTAGCGGTTCTGTTGCTCTATTTTCACCTGTAAAGCAGGATTTGGGTAGGCGGAGGTTTACCCTGGTGCAGGTGTGCCGCAGCGGTCAATGGAAAAATCTGCGAGTTTCTCTGTGAATTTCCCATTACGTCGTAGCGCACTTGGTGCTTGCTTGGAAGTTTATGGGGGGTTTTTCGCTGTAAAAAGAAGTTTTCTTCCCACGCACAACGCACGCTAATGTTTTTGTCACTTTTTATGGAATCAAACTCAAAGTAAGGTCAGTACTTCCACGCTTTAAACGCTGCACGCTCATACTCTCTCCCGCACTCGATATATGATCCATTGTTGATCTGCACACAGCTGTTGTCATGAATGTCGCACTTGCTTACATCACTGTCATGAGACATTCTCGCAAAACAATCACGGTTTTAGTAACGCAGCGTTCCTACGGGAAAGTAACGGTAATCTAATTACCGTTTTTGCAATAGTAATCCCTTACTTTACTCGTTACTTGAAAAAAGTAATCGGATTACAGTAACGCGTTACTGCCCATCTCTGATCATGACAAAGTAGACCAGTCTCAGTTTTGTAAAGAATATGCTTAATAAAAGCACATGAATTCACGATAATCTCACAGAAAGAGCCAGAGATCCACAACCATCAGTCTGCATCCGCCTGGGGACTAGTTGTTGCTGTTTTGTTTTTGTGCTTTATTCTGCACTGAGCTACACCTGTGCCCAGTGATCTGGGCCACACAAGCACCGACTGACACTGGCTCCCAGACTTTGACCATTTCAGTTAAAGCACGAGTTCATTCATTCATTAACTAGTCCATGCATACATTATACAAGTGACCTGCTTGTAAACACATGCTTTGTTTTCTAAGTTACCACCTTGTCTTGCCTCTGACTCAATGTTTTGTCCTGGTCTACGAGAAACTGTGACACTGTTACAGAGCAGGACTCAAACAAAAAAATTTACAGCATAAAAAAAACAATTCACAGAGGGAAAATGCAACAGACAAACACAATCATGAAGTCAAACAGATTCCCAGCCAGTCTAACTTCTCCAGTAAACAGTGAAATCTATAAATGTTACTGTCACAGAGACTGTCACGTAAGCCATCTTCTTGACCTTCATTTTCTCTGATGTCCTATGAGGAGCACAAGGCTGAAATGTTAGCATGTTTGTTGACTTGGCCCAAATAAACCTGAGATTAAAGATTTTAAATTGACACTTGAGTATTCAACACTGGAATAAGTCCAGGCTTAGAAATTTCCATGGAACATGCAGAGGCTGTTTAGATATCACTGATGAAACTCCTATTTAGGAAGAGACGTAGTAAAACCAAATGGCAGCAGGATATAAAAACATTTAAAGGAAAAGTTTCCAAACTGATGAAAAGAACAAACAAAAAACAAATAACACTTAAAACACTATGTCAGGACCAACCTAATGAACAACAGCAGGAGGAAGACGAAGGGTGCTGCTTTATTTGCACATTGTGATACAACTGGGGTTCGTTCTTTGTGTTTTGGCACTAAAACAAAACAAAACAAAAACAAGAAACAAACTAGAAAGAAACCCACTCTCCTCCTCTCCAAACAGGAGAGGTGTATCAACATGCCAACATGCTGTCAGGATCCAGCAAAAAGTTTCCAAGAATCAACACGACAGAGAAGGTTAAGAAGTGATTATAGTGCAGAGAACAGCAGCAAGGCTACAGTGGAGAAAGGCAGCAATTTTAAACAACAAACAAACTCTTGTTACTCCCTGACTTATGGGATTAACTATCAGACCTCTGTGATATTATGCGTCCAGTGCATATTTTGTAAATAAATGTACAGTTGTAGCCCAGTATTCTTATTTTGGCATCTGTTGTCGATTAGTGAGTGTTGCACACAGAATGTTTCCTGAGAAAAATCAGCTTTAGGCAACTTCTTTGTCTTCCAAACACTGTTAATCTATTTCTAATGACTTCCAAAGGGCATGACACTATTACACAGAGTGTCTCTTAGTAATGTTGTTCATGTGCATTACACAATGGGAAAAGTTGGGGGGAAAACACAGCATCAAACAAATAAAATAAAACAATTGATGACAATAATATCCATGAGCAACAGCCATGCCTTCCATGTTTTTTGCACAATGTGAGCATTCTTAAATGATTTTGAAAGTTAGAGTCGATGGTTAAGGTCTCTGTGACCTCAGTTAGGTCACTTTCTTCTGAATTTAAATACAAACAAAAACAATAAAAATGTCACAATGCTTAAGCAAGAGCATTTTTTTGGTCAAGGATCAATTCTATGCATGGTGCACTCGTTCTACAGCTGAATCACAGCGATTCTTGGTTTAAGGCTCCTGGTTTGCTCAGGGTCTTTAAGGTTTGCATGTTCCACCAGATTCCTCCCAAGTCAAAGAAAAGCATGATGCATTAAAAGGCTATTCAAAATGTGCCACAGCTCCTAATTTAAGTTGAATAAAGCACTTAAATTTAAGAAAATGCTGAATGAATATGTATGAAAAAGCCAAATGCGCGTTGCAGTGTTAAGTATCATGAGTGATCAGCAAAACTAGAAAAGTGCTACATAAATTCCAGTCCACTTCACTTCACTCAGGAAAAATCATATTCTGTAAAACACTTTTCTGGCCATTATTCAATGTCACATCTCAGGATCAGAATGGAGCCTGTGGCATGATTTGGTGACACTAATGTTTATCATAAATCTGGACAAAAACGATCATGTAAACTGCAGGAAGATCCTGGGTTTGAACTCACTGATTTCCTCCAATGCTCTAAAGCACATGTGTCGAACTCTAGGCCTCGAGGGCTGGTGTCCTGCAGGTTTTAGATGTGTCCTTGATCCAACACAGCTGATTTAAATGGCTAAATGACCCTTCTCAACATGTCTTGAAGGTCGTGTCCAAATTCATGGGCTGCATCCTCCTGAGGCCGCATTTGTAGACCGATTACGTCACAGCGACGCGCCGAAGGCTGTCCAAATTCGTAGACTCCTCCGAATGCAGCCGACAAATGCGTTCTCCTTTTCCCCGAATTTGAAGGATGGGTCGGGTGTGTCCTTCTTGGCCCACCATATCCCAGAATTCATAGCGCGGCCCAGCCAAGCTCCAGTTTCCGGCAATGGTGGGCGCTACTAAGTTTTAAAATTACTCTTATTAATCTTTCTGGGCCACAAAATAAACTTTAAACATATTTTCAGGCGAGAATGTGGGTTAGCTCGTTGATAATTAAAAATGAACACAAAAAACGGAGAAAGATTTCGGGTCCATTTTCGATTTTCATGCCGTGGCGCTGACAACCGGAAATACTCTGAATTAAAGGCGGGAGTAGATCGAGAAGGCTAGACCGTCCAATTCCATAGCCGTTTACTTCCAGCCTACCCGACCTCCTGAGGACCCGGCCCACGTAGACCGCGAAGGCCGGGTCCTCAGGAGGATGCAGCCCATGAATTTGGACACGACCGAAGTTCTGCAGAGGCCTGGTAATGAGCTAATCGTTTTATTCAGGTGTGTTGACCCAGGGTGAGATCTAAAACCTGCAGGACACCAGCCCTCGAGGCCTGGAGTCCGACACCCCTGCTCTAAAGACACGTAGGCTAACTGGCATAATCAGTTAGTTTCTATAGTTTTTTTCTTTTGTCCTGTCCAACTCACCTTACACCCAACCTGTCTCGGCAATGGCTTCCCCACCCTGAGCCTAGCTCTGCTGGGGGTTAAAAGGGAGTACTTCCTCCCCACTGTTGCTAAGTGCTTGCTCATAGGAGGTCATATGCTTGTTGTGGTGTTATCTGTTTTCTCTGTACTAGTGAAAGGTCTTTACCTTATAGTATTAAGTGCCTTGAGGTAACTATTGTTGTGCTTTAGCCCTATATAAATGAAATTCAAACTGAGATTGTTCATTTTTTAATAATTCAAAACAAATATCTGTTATATGTTTCACCACACACACACACCTACACACAACCACACACTATACTGAGTGGTAAGGTGAAAACAAAGTGACAACAGCTACAGAGACTTAGGAGCTCATCCAAAGTCTGTGCGCACATGTGCCTGTGTGTCTGTGTGTGTGTGCACGGCGAGCATGTGTGGATCATCAGGGATTCATTATGTGTTTGATCGCTGTTCTCTCAGAGGAAGAGGAGGAATGCCAAAAGGAGAAAAGATGTGAAGACACTGCAGCCAGCTGAAACAGTGCCCGCGTCTGATGGATGACCTCAGCTGCCAAATTTGCTAATCAAATTAGTTTCTTGATCAATTCTGCGAGTTGGACGTGAGTCACACAGACTTTGCAGCACTGCTAACAGCAGCCTTTAGATGCTTCTGAGCACATCTTGTTGGGAGTCTGTACTCCCTGCATGCTAAAACAACTAATTGGCTTTCACTAGAACTTTTGTAAAAATTATCAAACATAGCAGCCATGATGCCTCTAGCATTTATTCCTCAGGGTTTGTTTTAAGCTCCAATTTAGTGTTGTCAATTTAATTGCCATTGACTCAAAGAAGTAACCATGCTCATTTCTACTCACATTTGCTTTAATTGGATTCTAATTGCTGTGTTCTGTATGGATGGTTCTTGGTCCTAAATTATTTGACGGGTTCATGTTGGGCTGCTCAGACTCATTTGCAGTCCAGACAGCAAAGCGACACGATCCGTATTCCTGCAGCTGGTGTAGACGTGCTCAAGAAAATGGAAAGCCTCCTGATTTTCTGAAGGTTTTATTATCTGGGAAATACAGCTAAAAGAACAAATGTGTGGCCATCATGTTTTGAAGTTGCTTTCAATATGCTTCTTTTCACCAAAGCTTGATATCATGCACGCGATTTAGTCAACCACACATTGCTATTGAAGAGATTCACATTTTAACAACAGTCTGAGTGGATTGTCACAAGCTCCTGACCTGTCCAAGTCTGCACATCAGCTCATGAGCACAGCTAGGAGGATGTTCACGGTTTTCTTCAAAATTTGGTATCATGAAGGTGTTGGAATTTAAAAATATAATATGTGCAAATGATTTTTGCACATTTTCTGCTTTTAAGTTGTCACGTCATCCCAGAAACAACACAATAGCTTTGTGCTTTTTTGCTGGAAATAATTTAGCTGAAGTTCAGCTGCAGGACCATGCCTCATGCATTCCCCTCCTTCTCATATGTCTATAAATGCTCCTGTTTGTTCTCATTTCTGTGCTCCAACCTCTCTTTTAGATCAAGAGCAGGAGCGCTCAGAGACTATTTAACAGGGGAAACTGGTGGAGACCAGCCAAAAAGCATAGTGACAAAGAAAAACAGACACGTGTAATAGTTCAGGAAATAAATTACAAGAAAATATACAATATAGAAATACTTAAAAGCTCTTAAGCATATAAAAGCTGTAAAAAAATGTGTAATTTCCACAACAGTAACAGAAAGACTCAGTTTTGCTTTTCGCAGCTGAGTTGACTCTCTGTCTCGTGCTGCATGTCGAATGTTACTGCTGAATTTGGCCTCTCCTCTATGCAGGATGTCCATAGCAAGCATAACTCCACAGCTTAAGGCTAAGGCTTCCCGGTCACAGCTTTCTTTACATTCCTCTGTGATTTCTGCTCACTCTGTTTTGCTGCCTCTCTTGTTCTTATGCCTCCTGTCCTCTCATCTCTCTTTCTGCATATTAAAATATGGCCTATACAATGGCCTATTAAAAAAATAAAATCACTTTCACCAAGTGAAAACAACTTTGCATAGCATACCAATCAATTAAAGATCTTCTAATTTTGGACGATCTTTAGGATTGGTGTTTTCACTGGAATACCATTAAGTGTACAGTGCTTTCCCCAGCTGGACTGAGGAATTTACAGGACATTATTTAGAATCTGACTGAGTTTCTCAGTAAATTGTTTCCTCCCTTTTAGAAAGAAGTGACCCCCCCCCCCCCAAAAAAAAAAAGACAGACATCCAAGTAAAATATTTCCGATGGATATTTGAATGTGCAAGCTTCTTTGTATGTGCATGGTTTGTTGTGTAGTAGAGAATTCCTGAATTGGCCTGTGGCATGGGTTTGTGGGTCAGGCCTAACCAAACTTTTCTGAAACCTCTGATTCAGCTGATTCAGCCTGGTTTGGATGTTATAAATGTGACCTTGTTGTAATAGGACTAATTCTTTGTATTTGTTAACCTTTTCCTCACTGGAGTTTCCTACAGCAGTGAAAGTGTACATCTATTATTAAACCTCATTCTGCTGCCATGGTTAGGGGGCTGGCACATTTAGAGAGGAGGCCACCTGGTGCTACTGTAATTAAAACAGATGCAGGATGGTTGTGCTTCATTTCCATTGTCAGAGCTGAACTTTCAGAACAGGTTCAGTAAAATCAGGGTTTCATTTGTAGAAGACTGTTATTTACAACGTTTAGAGAGTTTCATCAGACAGAATCATGTTTTAGAATTTGCTCTGGCCTGGTGATGGGATCGTTTAAAAACAACAAGCTGGCTTCACGTTTGGAGTTGTTGATGACTTAATTTTTGATTTCTCCTTTTTTTTACGGTTGAAACCTTAAGAGATTAAGCCATATATCAGGTTGAAAAATGACAAAAATTCAGTCGTCCAAAAAGCTGCAGTTTCTCCAAACAGTTTTAGTATCTATAACTAATATCGTCCTTCATAATATCTGCATTATATTTTTAGGACTCTTCTGATTGAATTTTAAAGCTTATGGTTCGTACCACCAGGGCAAAACTATTTTACTGACAGGTGGCTATAACTACTAGCTGCTTGCTAGGCTTCATCTCAGCCAGTCTAAGTTACTAAACTGAGGAGTGGATAGTGTTTGCCTGAATTTTCTCTTTAATATGGGCAAGTGTGTGATTATTTGGACCAAGAGACAACCCAAGAAGTCTCGTCCTTCAGCTTTGGTCACTGAATTCTACCATTTATTAGTTCATCTCTCTCTTTTTTTAATCTTAGGGATACACTTTATTTTTGTAAACCCTCTGCTTTGGAAGTACATCTCTATATTTACACCTACTGAAAACAAATTATGCCACCATAAATGAAATGACTCATACAACTCACCTTTCACCTTTCAAACATACACTAAGGAGTATTTGATAGTTAAAGCTAAAGCAGAAGCCTTAACTATGTTATCATTTTCTTTATCAGTATGCCCCATGATTACTTTACGAACAGCCAGGCTGTGTTTGATTCAAATATTTAATAAAAAGAATACCGAAGCAGATTAGGAAGAAGTCAAGCTGTCGCAGAAACAAGACGGGAACAAAGTTTGAAGTGTTTGCTGGTGAGGCCCACAAATCAAAAGTCAGATCATGACACTTGTGTTTACACAGAGTCAATGGATTGAAGATTACCCATGAGCCTCTGGGACTGCACTGTGGTATGCTGACAGTGTCTGAGGATTTGACAAAGTAGGAAGCTCTCAGTCATCGGTCCACGGGGAGCAGCAACAGACTGAATACTGAGTAAGTTTTAGAGACACCTCAACACTTCAAATACTGATGACTGAACAGCTGCTCATTCTTTAACATCACTGCAGTGATTCAGTACTCTGCCCACCTACACACAGTAAAAAACAATACCACAGACTATTCATACTGAACATTCTGTGCTGCAGAATAGGAAGTTTTTAAAACTAGAATAAAACTGAATGCAGGTAGGCAAGGATTATTATGTTTCTCCTGCTTATTTAATGCAATTTGCCTCTCTAGGGGCAGAGGTTGTGCAGTTATTAAGTACATATGAAAACCATAGAAGTATTGATGGGATAATGGCCAACATTATTCACTTTGACTGAAAACTCCTCTTTGGACTCCACCTCCTGTCCGTGCATATTCTTAGAATATCTGTTGGAGGGCTTTTGTAATAAAGACTGGTAACCTTACCCTGAGTTCTTGTGCTAAGCCTTAACAGAAACCATGTGTGTAGTTCCAAGAGATCAACTACACACATAATTCAATATTTTACTTTCTTTGGAAGAATTAGCTGATAAGTCGGATACCATGTTTGAGCTATAAGAGCCTGGCCTGATTTCCAGGGTCTACATAGAGAGACTCTGTCTCCGACAAGTGGCAACTTCTGAGGGATGAAGAATGAAGCATGTGCCAAAAACTGTAGCTCCAACCTCGTATGAACTAGGCTAACTTTGCGTTAGTGTATGTGGATTCTTCTCATAACCTCTGTAGAGTGGATGATTTTTTTTACTGCTTTGATTATTGTGTGTGTGCAGCTGGAGCAGATCACCTCACCTCCACTAACTCAACTAACTGAACTGGACCTCAAAATCATGTTTGTGCTTTTTTAAAATAGAATTATCTCCCCAACAGCATGTTGTTGTGGTGGGGTGTGGTTTGTGGCTCAGCTGCAGGGGAGGGGTGAGGTAGTGGGTTCAGTGTGTGGTGTCCGGGAGGCTGACCTGCACAGCTGTTCTCCATCACTCGAACACGCGTTCCCTATTTCAATGGGATGCCGAGACCTGACGGGAGGTGCTGCATGTGTTGTGCTGAGCTGAAAGAGGCAGCTGAAAAAGACTTGAAATCCATTCAGTCGGTCAGCTATAAGTCGTGTTTCTTTGCACCACCTCCAGTCTTCACCTGTGTTGTTTCAGAAATGCTTTTATTGATATTTACAAGTCTGTATTTTAACTAAATACAGACCATATTTAGTTAAAAGACTTCTTACACATGGAACTTTTATTAATGCAAAATCTTTAGACATGGCAAGTTACGTGTTTTAACCCCTAAAAACATTTATGGCAGTGACCCTGGTGTGCCTCTTTCTGGGAACACAAAAAAAGTGTACTACACAAAGAACATCTGCTTGTCTTTGTGTCTGCAGCTGTCCATGGACCAAAGTAATGCTGTGTCTCCTTGTTATAAAAGTCTCCTTTGGTGCCCTCGTGATACAGTGCAGACCAGAGTCTAGGTTTCCTGAGGTATAATAGCGGCATTTTAAAGAAATAAAGTCTGCATCAGAAGGTTGGAAGTGTTGCATATGGTGAAGATGTGTTTGCCTCTTATTTCTTCCTTATTCTTGCTGAAACCGTTATGTTAGGCATCTGGCTTTTCTGTGCATTTCTCTTATTTTCCACGTGATTTTTACTTCTGTTTGACCAGGTTTTGACACTAAAAATTTCCTAGTTTAAAGCCAGTGGGTTTCACAAAAGAATGGGCTGCATATAGCCATGGAATAGATACTAAGGGTGAAACTTGTAGTTGTATGACATTTCAGTGACTTTGATGAATGGCAGTGTCTGCCATGCTGGGAATAAAAACGTTTGCT
>NC_142116.1:4247500-4390000 GCF_056152115.1 Neolamprologus brichardi | reverse complement strand
AAAGAGTCTGTAGAAAAACAGAAATAATAAGCAGTTAAACATGGATATTGATTTCTGGGCTAAATCTAAATTTTTATTGGGTTTTTTTTGTTGCTATTTTAATATGTTGGTTCGAAACAGGTCTCTCTTGTAAATGTTTTCAGTTTTCAGTTTTCAGTTTTATTTGTCATATGCAAGTTAGCACAGGGTCAACATTGCAATGAAATGTGTTTGACGAGCAGCAGTCACTCAGCAGCATGATACAGTAGGATAAAATATATTAAAATAAAATAAAATAAAATAAAATAAAATAAAATAAAATAAAATAAAATAAAATAAAAAAATAGAAAAATAGTAAGGAGCAAAATATTAGAGAGACATAGTAAAAGAGAAAAGATGACTAAATATATATGTATCTATAAATATAAATATATGTACACTAGTGATTAAATAAGAAAATCTTGAAAAGAAATATGACGAGAGGGCAGATGGGATATTGCACAGGAATGAGCAGCAGAAAATTACAGTATTGGGAATGAGACACAGAGTCTCAATGTTTTGTCCTTCAGAATGCTGAGGCACAAAACTCATATTGTATGTTTTGAAGAAGGTGATGAAACAGGAGGAATGACTGCAGTTTTAAGCGGTCTGTCAAGAAAAGTTCATTCAAGAACTCTGGAGTTTCACAAAGTGTGGACTAAGGCTGATGTCACTGTATCAAGAGCCACAATCCACATCAAACCTCTCCTGAACCAGAGACAAAGTCAGAAACATGTAACTTAGGCTAAGGAGAAAAAGAACTGAATCGTTGCTCATTGATACAAAGTCCATTGAACATCAAAGTTGAAGAGTGTGGATGAAGAGTGCACAGTATCCAAGTGTGTGAAGTCCAATGTGAAGTTTCTGCTGTGATGATTTGGGGTGCCATACAACTGTCTACCAAGAGATTTCAGAGCATTTCTTTAGTCTGCTCACAAGCTTTGTACGGATCCTGAATCTGTTTTCCTGTAGGACCTGGCGCCTTCTCACAGTGCAAAACTTGTTAATATTTTTGCTTGATTAACCCATGCAACTTAACTTTGTACTTAAGTAGAATTGTCAGGTATCTGTACTTTACTTGAGCAGTTTTTTTCTGACAACTTTTTACTTTTACTCGCTACATTTTTAATCGATTATCTTTACTTTCGACTCATTTTCTTACATTTTCAAAATGGGCTTGTTAGTTTTGGTTTGACGTATCTGAGGGAAGTCTTACCTCTAGTTTTTCTCTGGAAAGTTTTTGTCTTCTGTTGATGTTTGCACATTTGTCAAGATAAAACTGGGCCCTTTCCACTTTACCATTTGCTAAAAGCCAGCGAGCAGATTCAGGAATCCACCTACAATTATAATCATACAATACAATTACAACGATTCTAAGTCAGATGTGGGAAATACCCTTCCAAAAAAATGTCATGAATTAATGTTGTTATGAATGAAAAACATCTGTTTTGTTCCCCTGCTGTTGTACTTCACTTACCACCAGGTTAGAACTGCGAATCCTAACGGGGCTGTAACTGTCATGGTCAACGCCCGCCAGTCAGTGAGAAGAAAGGCAATCCCAGCCAGCAGCATGTAACCTCCAGACCAGGCCAGGCTGCCAATCACCCCAATAGTTGACCTATGACTTATGTCAGCCCACTCAATGGCTGAAAGGTATGACAAGTACCAAAATTAATGATTATTAGTTTATTGTTAATCATGAATTTTAAACCTACAACAGCTGATTTTAGGGGCGCAACATGTGATGTGTTAACATTTTTTGAAGGCAAAAAAGTCATTTACTGAGAACTATTGAGATGACGCTGATTCCTGTCAGTGAAAATCCAGTGAAAAATCTCAGCACTGCAAACAGTGTGTAGGAGTTTGCAAATGTGCTGGAGAAGCCGAACACGATCGACAAAATGTAAGAGACCAGAAGCATGGTTTTTCTCCCATACCTGGAAACAGCACAGGAAGTACATTTTCCCATAACAACCTACAAAGGCCTCAAAGGGGTTTCACAAATGTAAAAGTACAGTCATGTTTTTTAAGTGTGGTTTTGACCAAAGAATTATCACAACTATTATTCCTTATACGATAAATTGAACAATGGAAAAACAAATGCATCTCCAGCGTAAAGTGAACTGCTAGAATTGGCTTACTTATCACAGAAGAATCCAAAAGCTAGAGCTCCGATCATAACTCCAACGAAGAATATTGTGTTTGTGGTTTTTGTCTGGCTCTTTTTATCACAGACAAGGTTCCACTGGGAAAGAAACCCACAGAGGAAAGCATCATTTAATTTGATCCATTTAGAGACTAGTTTCTTCTATTCAGGCCAATGTAAGGGTCAATATTTTTTTAAATAAAATTTGAATTTCATGACAGTCAATTTATGTCACACACATCTGTGCATGTTTGTTTTTTTTGCAATATTAGTTTTTAGTCGTGCACTATTTTTACTGTACCTCTGTGGCCAGCGTGGAAATGAAGGTGGAATTGTCATAAACCCATCCACTCTGACACCAAACTGTGGGCAGGTCAGTGCGGTTGGAGCTGTTGGATAAAAGCTGAAACTGAGGCTCTGCGAACATCTCACAGGATTTCGGCTCCCCATCTTCTCGTACAGGAAGGCTGACAGTCAGTTTCTGCTCCCGAGTTAAATTTCTGAAGAGTTCTTCTGAAGACTTCTCCAGCGTGCTAATGTCACAGTGGTGAGGGGGCACAGCAGCAATGAAGTTATTTAGTAAGAAGTGACAGGGGAGGACCATCCGCGAGGTGCACAGCAGGATGAGGATGGCGATTTGGAAACGCCCAAACCCATCGATTTCCTCGAGGATGGTCTCAAACTTCATCTTTGCTCTGCTTATGACTGCAAAAGTAAGAGGTTTAGAGTTAGTTTAAAATGTCAGAAAGTTAAAGATGTGAACATGTATCAATACAAAGACTGAGATTACTCACCTGCATAAAAAGCTGCATAGGGTGCATGCACTCGAGCTGCAATGTCCTCTTCTGAGTTCTCTGCGCTCTTTTATATAATAGGGTTGGATTTAAGCTCTTCAGAAATTTGTCTGGCAAACTGACTTGATCATTAACTTCAGGGTGACTTTTGGCCGTCATTACATTGCAAAATACATCAAAGTCCAAGTTGGTACTCCAAGTTACACATTGGAGAAGCTAGTGCAAATGTGAAATGCCCCTTAACCCTCATGCTACATGAACGTAAGGGCAATAAAATGTAAATAATGCAAACCGCAAAACCGAGCAAACAAATGATCTCCATAAAAAGCTTGTGACATTTCCCTTCATAAAATCAGTAAGCGAAAGTGACTCTGGGAAAGGGCGAAATGTTCTTACTCTGATCTCAGTGTCTCGGGGTCTCTGTGTGGGCACCTTCTACAAAGTTCAAAGTTCAATAGAATGTAGATTTTAAGGCAAATGCCTCAAACAAGCTAGGCTGGTTAGTAAACCATCCACTGATAACCCTCAGCCACATTTTAACTTACAAGTGTTAGTCCTTCTTCCAAGAACAATTGAGCTTCAGACACGCCCCACTCTGCATACGTTTAGGACAGAAATTATGTAATGCTCGAGGGTCACTAGTCAGCAAATATGACAATTAAAATAACTGATTGGATAGCACTTCTAAGATATTAATTCTCTCACAGTTTACACCTGTGTACATTATTAAATTGAGCTTTAGTCATGAACTGTTTTATTTCTCATCTGTTTCTAATGTATTGATGTTTCACCTTTCTTCATTGCATAACAGTCAAATAACAATGTAAAAATCAGAAACAGATACATCTAAAAAAGAGTTAAGAAATACTACTTTAATTCACACAGATAAACTAAAAAACAAAACAAAAAAAACCATACTAGATGTAGTTAGAGCCCAACTTGCCTTGCCAGGTTAAGATGTGATTGAAACATGTCAGTTTAATCAATTACAATTTAACATGTCAGTTTAATCAATTACACAGAACAGTACAACATGTATATATGTAGCTGTAGCTCAGGTGGCAGAGCGGGTCAGCCACTAATCAGAAGATCGGTGGTTCAATCCGCTGCCTCCTGGCTGCCAAATATCCTTGGGCAAGATACTAACCCCATGTTTGCCTACTGGTGGTGGTCAGAGGGCCCGGTGGCGCCAGCCTCGCCTCTGTCAGGGCCCCAGGGCAGCTGTGGCTACAACGTAGCTTGCATTGTGAATGTGTGTGTGAATGACTGAATGTAGTGTAAAGCGCTTTGGGGTCCTTGGGGACTGAGTAAAGCACTATACAAATGCAGGCCATTTACCATGCCAGGCCATGTTTGTTTTACTTGGCTACATGTGTGTCAGTGGATGTTTCAACCAACCAAGCTTGTTTAATTATTTAAGAGCAACAATAGAGGAACTGCAAATGTTACAAGCAATTCCACTGAAGAACCATCTGCACACTGCACAAAAATTACTTTTCAGGTTTACAATTTCCCGCTACTTGGAAAATTAAAGAGTAGAGGTCAAATATCATGCAATTTGAATTTGAAAATTGCATTTTATGCTGGATACTATTACAGGTCATCGAATCCCCACTGAATCAAAATTAAATTAATATTTAAGAAAGAGGGGGCCTCTGAAAATTAGCATCTACTTCACCATTTTTGAAAATAGTCAGAGGTTAAAATGTATTTGAGTTATTTCTGGTTTTAGTAAACAACTTTTGATCAAATAGCTGAACCGCTTTTTGAAGCATTTTTATATGTTTTTTTCCCCAGCTACAGATGTGAGAGACAGAATGTAAAAGTTAGCAGTGCCATGCTATCATGCTGCTTTTGTGATTTTTGTTTGGGAGTTGACCTGCGCAAATACGCATGATGATAAAGCACTGTAATTTGGAAGCTCAAATTTGCATCAGCAAGATATTTCCTCATGTTCAAAACATTCTCCTCATTGAAATTATATCACAAACCTCTGTGATGATTTTAAGCAATCTGGTGGGACAACATTTGGCTGTAAAAATCATTCTAAATTTGGGAATAAACATGTCTTCAGGCATGAGATTGCGTGTGTGTTTTTATGGGGCAAAAAAGTCCATCAGAGGCACAGTTCTTAATTGGAGTAAGACACATGTTCTAAATATTGGGATATAAGTAAATACACTGTAGATATTTTCCACATCAAGTAGTAATAGATGAAAAAAGGGGAAAGCGCATAATTTTGTTTTGAATAACTTTTTGTAAGAAGAATTTAAACCATTAACTTACATTACTTAACTTACCTGCAAAAGTCTTGAGCCACTTTCTTCTTTGCTTCCAAGGAGCCAGAGTTTCTTGCGTGTTTTTAAAGTGTTCTTGAGAAATAGTTCTTCAAACTTTCTGAAGGTTCTTTTGTTTGCTTCTCAGTTAAGCCACTTATCAGGCACGTGAAGGGGGGGGGGGGGGGGGGGGGGGGGGGGGCTAGAGGGGCTTGAGCACCCGCCCCTTTCCTGATGGGTGCCCAAAGTGCCCTTTTGTTGAGGCAACTTTTTTTTTTTTTTTTAAATTATTATTATTATTTTTTTTTATGTGTGTGTGCGTGCGGAGTCCTGTCTGTGCCCCTCAACAATAATATTTAACTATTAATCACAGTTTTGCTAAATAAAAGGATCTGGCTTGCATCAGTCACATGATCACATTTAACCAATGATCGCCCTTGTCGGCAGAACGCGCTGGTTACGAGCCGGGAACGAGCTCACAAAAAGCACGCGCATTTTTAGCGGTCCGGAGCTGTAGGAGAAACACAAATTAACTCAGAAACACAGACTGATGCGACAAAACCAGTAAGTAGGTGTACAGCGTAAACTGTAGTGTATAGCACACAGGAGTATTAGCTTATTACGTACACGTTGGTAAGCTGACAAACATTACCTGTCCTTTTATTAACTGCACAAGTAGTGCTGGTCATAGCTGCTAGCTACCTGGCTGTCATGGGTCTGTAGCTCTGTCACCGTTTTAGAGAACATATTTAGTTTTAAAGTAAGTTTCCGGGCTTTTCCTGCCTTATTGGGGGATTATATTTCACTAAAAAAGGATCTAATATGCATGTCCACATAATTATGCATTATTATAATTATAATATATTAAAAAACACACGCTGTATTTTAAAGAACATACATTAAGAAGCAGATTATATTAGATTTATATTTTAAATAAGACGAAATTTGGATTTTACAGCAGTAAAATTATTGTATCTTTACAGTTTAATAAGCTTTGCCCCTGCACAGAGTGGATAGTGAAACAAATGGAATCATCATAAATACATTATTTCATATTTATTACTTCCCCCTCCTCATTGCTTTATTATTGTAGCTCTAGTAATAAATAATAATGTAAGGGTTCTGCATCAGCACCGTGATGCCCATAGTATATACAGTATTCTGAAGAAGGTCTAAAATGTCACTGTGTGTGCGTGCATGTGTGTGTTTTATTTAGATGGATTTTTTTTTTTTTTAAATATTACTCATGATATAACATTGTCCAGACATGGCTGGTAAGGACATGAGGAGGAAACAGTAGGAGCTGTGTGAGGCTACTAAAGGCAGGGCTATAACATTTTCTGTCATCATTTTATTATAGATTAAGTGCAAGAGTTGTTAGGTGTGGATAATTAGATTATAGTTTATTGCAATAGCAAGTTGTGCCTTGTTCTCAGATAGACAGCAAGTGGAGAGTGATATATGAAATGATGGGATGGAAGGAAGAAGAGAAGCAAAGAGTGATTCACAGGCAGAGCCTAATTTATTTCTCACAGTTTTTTGTGTCCTTATGGTTCCAAGCGCTGTCACCAATCTTTGCATTTTGTTATTATCTCATGACACTTGTTTAATCAGCTACCATCTCTCCTATGGACTTTTTAATGTCTACAGTCTCAGATCAACACAGCCCTGCCCTTCCCATATTAGATTCTTGATGAATGTGTGCTGTTGTTATTCAGCCTGGTTCAATGTGCCCCTTTTTAACTTTGAGCACCCGCCCCTTTAAACCTCTCTGCACGGCCCTGCCACTTACCACTGACCTATCAATCAATCAAGCATAAAAAGGCACTTAAACTCAACAGACAAACCAATGTTGAGAAGTAGAGCAGAGCAAATAAAGAATTATGCCTAAACATATAAAAGGGACCATAGTGGCTTTTTTCATACGAAGTTTTAAAACTGGTAAATTTGAATTGAAAGTGACATCACTGGACAACACTTTTTAGAGGGACTGTTTAGTTTTGAAGCTCTTCCATCCAGGTTTTACTTCAGTGCTATGAAGTAAAAATGGACTACATCTAGAGAAGAGCATTCCAGGGTGATGACCCGCAGTTGCAAATACAAGTAAAACATAACCATCCTACATAATTTACATTTGAGTAATCAATTGCTATTTGTCTTTTTCTTTAGCCTTTTTATACTAGAAGAATAATGAAAAATGGGAAAAGCAAAACACATCCAAATTGGAAATGTAGTTAATTTTAGAAGTTTAAAAATGTTTACCTTTGTTTTTATTTTTTCAGCCCAATAATAGATTATTGTATTATAATACCTAAAGAATTAATTAATGTATTAGAAATTATTAGAATACATTAAGTATTCTAATACATTAGAATACTATGTATTATGTATTAGAATACATTAAGATTAGGCTTAAAACTTTCCTTTCCGGTAAAGCATATAGTTAGGGCTGTATCAGGTGACCCTGAATCATCCCTTAGTTATGCTGCTATAGGCATAGGCTGCTGGGGGACTCCCATGATGCATTGAGTTTTTCTTCTTTAGTCACCCTTTTTACTCACTATGTATTAATAGACCTCTCTGCATTGAGTCAAATCTGTTATTAACCTCTGTCTCTCTTCCACAGCATGTCTTTATCCTGTTTTCCTTCTCTCACTCAAACTGGTTGCAGCAGATGGCCCCGCCCCTCCCTGAGCCTGGTTCTGCCGGAGGTTTCTTCCTGTTCAAAGGGAGTTTTTTCTTCCCACTGTCGCCAAAGTGCTTGCTCATAGGCGGTCATATGATTGTTGGGTTTTTCTCTATATGTATTATTGTAGGATCTACTGTACAATATAAAGCGCCTTGAGGTGACTGTTGTTGTGATTTGGCGCTGTATAAATAAAATTGAATTTAAAAAAATTACATTAAAGGTATATAAATGTATAAATTATAACTGTTGGCTAAATTTGACAATCTGTATTTAATGACTGAGCAAGTGTTTTGTTTTAGTCATCTGAAACTGATTGAAGTCATGCTCAAGTACGACGGGTATTTGTTACGGCAGTGACCACATTTGGACACTAGGTGGTGGTGTAGCCTCTTCTTATAAAGATAAATTAAGCTCAGCATGCTACAGCAGGTGAAATGACAGGATTAACACACTGAACAACTTAATGTTGTTCTTAACAACATTAAGAACAACTGGAGAAGTTGTAAAAATGTAAACGCACAGGACATAAAAAGGGATACAAGTCCTTTTGGACTTTGATTGTTTGCGGTTTGTTAATCAACAGAGTAAACCAGCAGCCCACACTAAAAGCAATTAATGTGACTGATACACAGCAGTAAGAGTTGTAAGAAAGCAAAGAGTTTCTACGATACTATATAAAAGTCCTCAAGCAAACCCTTTTAAAAGGGAAAAAATCAGAAAAATAAGGCCCTTAAAAACTTTTATTATCTTACATTCTTTCTGTGTGTAAACGACTGTTGATTAAATGCATCTAAATGCTGAAACTGGAGAAATCTCTCCCTTGGTTTCAATTTAACAGGTAAACCTTGTTATCAGTGCATTTCACTTCAACCCATTTCAAAGGATGAATTAGAGTGGAAACTGTGAGCCGGGCCTGCTCGGATCACTTCTGAAAGAATGGTCAAAAATTCCCATAAACACACACTTAAACCCTGTGGAAAGCTTTCCCAGAAGAGTTGAATGTCAGGAGATCCTGAAGCCTCAGAACATGAAGAAAGAAATTTCATTTTAACATCATTTGTTATTTAATATTTTTTATTGCTTTGTTCTAAAATTCAGAAAATGGAAGAAAAAAAACAAGAAAAAGTAAGTCAATTAATTTATATATTTTTAATGTTTCCTAGTTAAGACAACAACTAAACTTAAACACACTGTTTTGAATAATCATACATGTTCGTGTATTTTAAAGAACGTGAAGATTTGTGTCAACTCAGAGAGGAAAGCTTTATGAATGTATATACACGGAGAAGTGCTTTCTAAATGACAATCTTTTATTTTTTACATGAAGTTCAATATTGAGTACACATACAGACAAATGCACACATGAAAAGCATCTGAGCAGTCAAAGAGAGAAGCGTTCTCATGAGAAAGCTGATGTTTACCCTGCGGAAGCTATACAGTCTGCACTGTCTGTGGCTTTCACTTAAACACACACACTGACGGATGAAACGTCTCCCCGGCCATATGTCTGTGTGCTTCCCCTACGCACAGGAAGTGCCCTCGAGGGCGCCGAGAGGTTAATGAAGCCACACTAACACAAGGTCAGAAAATGTAGCACATTGAATAACAAAATAACTGGAATGTAAGATTTTTTGCTTATAACTTTTAATTTCGGAATATAAAGATGAATAAGTAATAATAGTATTGAATTAACTAAAACTCAGCATTTAAATTGTGATTGTAATTTACTTAGAAGAAAGAGCTTTGTATTGAGCCATCGAAACCACAAAACCACAACTTTGCTATTCTGGTTTATTCAGTCTGCTGAGACAGTGCCATTTTTGGCCAAAGGCATTTATTTTCATTGCTCGAGCTCGGCGACATACAGCAGACAGATGTGGTTGTGTAGTAATTGGTGCACATAATAAAGCACTTAGTAGTTAAAGAGCAAGATATTTCTGTAAGGAACTAGTAGACACCATCTGCTACAATAAGCAGCTTTATTTATACAGCACAGCTCTTCAACAAGTTAGTTCAAAGGTCGTTACAAACACAGGGGTGACAAAAAAAAGCCAGAAACAATATTAATTGCTTTAGCGTGGTGTTGGGCCACCTCATTGTACCAGAGCAGATTCAGTTTCTCCCATGGGGGGTTAAAAAAGTATCATAAAGTAAAGGTTATCGCTCATAACAACTTTATAATTATTTGCAAAGGATCCATTATTTTTCCTTATACTTGTTGTTTGCCACCTGTCTGCAGGTGGAGCAGCAACCTCTAGTGCTGAAAAGCTGTGAAATGCTAATATAAAAGTACCTTTTAATGTGAGCAGTAATCCATTTGTTTTTTATATTGGAGCTATTCTGCTCATTCTCAGCTTCATATTTTAATTCTTGGAATCCACTACAGTTGATTTGAATAAATCCCAGTTTAGAAATGAAGCATTTGTATGTTATACTTGGCCATGATGCAGTCCTTCAGCTCATTTTGCATGAAATAAGCCATTTTTGCTACCCTCCCTTTAAATCAATCTTTCGTCTGATTGGCTCTCCCTTGCAAATAGAAGGTGTGAAGAGCATGTAGGCAGGGTTTTCTGTGCTCAAAGCCAGAGCTGTGTCTGGTGAAAGTGAGGCTGTTCTGGAGAGAAGACCACCTGCGGGCCTGGCAGGTTCCCCGCGCACCCGACCTCCGACCCCAGCTAGGTAGATCTCTCCCGCACGTTGTCCACCACCCCAGGCCGAGCACGTCTTTCCAACGCTTCAACCTCCGGCTCCAGCTGGGCAGGACCTGCTGGCTCCTCAACCTCTGAGCAGGTGAATGCACAGGTGGTGGGGGTGGAAGTTGTTCAGCTGAGCTCCTCCAGGAAACAGGCACGGGTGCAGGCTCTTGCCGGGCACTAGCTGCTCCCACCCACGGAGTGTGTACAGGTGCAGAGGGAGGCTGTGCCTTGGGTGCCCTCACCCTGGGAACTGGCACAGGTGTCAGAGTAGACCAGACCTCAGCCACTCCCACACACTTGGGAGTTATCTATATCACTGACTTTAGCTCATTAGCTAGTTAGCAGTCACAGAAGCAGACAGCTAATAGTATTTATGAATACTGGTACTTATCCAGCCAATGGAGGCAAAACCTGTGCTATCATAGCAAAAAATAATTTTAGTTTTCACTAAAATGGAAAGTCATATTAAACCAAAATCAAAATTATTTTCAAATTGAGACAGCAAAATATTCCTGACTTATCTGGTTACAGCAGTTAACCAAAAAAAGTAACAATTCTTCTACTGAAACACTTTATTTTGATAAAAGCATTAATATTTACCACAGCCCCACATGAAGCCTGTCAGTGTAATGGCTGCCCTCCCTCTCACTTTTCCCTCCTTTTGGGGTTCTTGCTCCCACAATGCATTTCAGCAATTAAGCAATATAGAGAAAACTCCTCTAGATAACCAATATGGAAAATTTCTTCACATTTATAAAGTACATCGTACATTTTTAAAGAACGTTTTTACAGCGAAGGTTGAAGTCAAAGCAGCTTGCAAAGAAAAGCGTCTGGACTTCTTTAAGTTGCTTGAAGACGTTTCACGCTCAGAAGAAGCTTCTCAGATGAGAGGTGAAACGCCTTCAAGCAACTTAAAGAAGTCCAGACGCTTTTCTTTGCAAGCTCCTTCGTCTACGATGACCTGGATGACTGAGAACCTTCACAGACAGTGAAGGTTGAAATTGTTTTACATCTGGATGAAAATATGGCTGACTTAAGTGTGGTTCTAAAATGAAAGAAACGAGAACATAAGGTAAATTTTAGTATTTTAGATAAACAGAAAATGAATCATAAAGTATAAAGCAATAAAGAGGATTGAAAAACAGCGACAATGAAAAGAAAAGGGAAGAGTAAAAAACACCATTTCGGTCAGGCTAAAGTTTGGTGATGTATTTTAATGATCCAATCTGTTTGATTGCAACAGATTTCTAGAACATAATAAAAGCTTGAATCTTACCGTACCCTTGTATCATCTGTTGTTAGACTGCAGCACAGTGTAAAACTAAGAAATTACTTTACAGTCTCATTTTATGGTAATTCCTCTGTAAAATCACAACTCAACACTATTGTTTCCTACTTCTGAGGTACTTGTATAAGTAAGAAACAGAAGAAAAACTTTTTCTTAAATCTCTCACCAATTATTTCTTTATTTACAGTGTGTGAAGGATGTGTTATAAATGTAGTGTTTTTATGTTTATTAACCCTTTAAAACCGGTCAGAGCTGCACGCTCCGTTTTGCGCAACTACTTTTAAATCCTTGTAGAACTGCAACCACGTAAGCTAGCGCAATAATTTTTTTTGCATATGAAACCGGAGGAGTTGTACTTACATCTTATGCCATCAGCTTGTCCTAGGTCACAGTTTCCTTCCACACACTTCCTACGTTAGAATAGACGTCAGCGTGAACTATCGCATGTCCGCCATTACCTGCCCAAAACCGGAAGTGACGTCATTTTCGCGGAAATGTAGTTTTTTACCATCAAGGCCTCATGAGCCTATACTGGTGTTTTTAAAAGTTATGTTTGACTTTATGACTTTCTGTGTCGTTTCTGGGATGTTTAGAACTAAAATTGCACTGCTGGAAATAGTTTATTTTGATGCATATGCTGCTTTTTTGCAAATTTGCACTATAATATTTTTTTTTCGTTTTTCCTGCAGTATATAAAAATTGGTGTATTTCAAAAATAAAACTATGAAGACACTCAAAATAAATTTCCTGTGGTGGGAAACTATTTTGTGCAACTTTTTTGTATTTACAGTTTTGAGGGATAAGCCTCTTAAATTTCTCTAACTAGAAATATATGTTAAAAAACAAAAACGATTTTCAATTTTTTTGTAGTTTATTGCACTTTCTTGCAATTTATGTAATTACTATGCACTTAATGCAGACATATTATTAAAATTTGGGCTATAATGGTTGTATTGATGTATAGCAACTTGAAATGCTCCCAAAAATGGCTCTACAGCATGTAAAAATATAATATAAGCTCTGGCGGACTTGGTTCTATGGTAGGTCTTAAAGGGTTAATAGGGGATTACCCCTGACCGCTTTGCCACCCTGTCCCATCAAACGGCTTATTTTTGTCGCCTTTCCTGATCAGGCAAACTGGGCTCTGATGGGGTCAAACAGTAGAATGATTAAATAATCATTGCGTAAGCTCTTTGTCTTTGTGCTTCCCAGATCAGAACAGTTCCTGAAAACAAAATTCTAGACTGGAAATGGTTTGATTTGGCCAAGCATTGTATGAATGCTGAGTGACTGTATTCCCACAGAAAACAGATTGGCAGTACTTATGTGATGTCAGATAGCCATTGTCTTACTGTGTCACAGTAAAAAATAGCTGGGTTCCAGCGTAGCAGACATTGCTGATTATTCATAAAGAATTAATTGTTTTGAATAGCCATTTCCCCGAATGGGGAAAATTACACAGAAAGCTGAGACTTCTCACTTCAACAAATATCTGCTGTTAGTCAGTTTTACTGTTTTACTTACCATCAAGGCAAAAAGTTTTGGCAATGGCACAAATTTTGTGTTTCATTTTACTGCTTCAGTTTTTATTTGGTTTATATTTGTCGATGACATTCACACAATGCTAGCATCACAGGCTAAACACAGAAATGTCACCAGCATCGCTAAGGGGTCAAATTTCGCTAGCTGACTGGTCAGGTCCCACCCCCAGGTGTGTGCGGCTGTACTGAGCAGGGATTTTTCCTCAGCAACGTTTGCTGGACAAGGATTTGGGTAAAATAAATGTTTATTGGATATTTATATGGTCTGAAGTCAGAAACAGTTAAACAAATAAAAATGTTCAGACACAGTTTTGAGAGAGATAATGAAGTTAATATAAACACTGAATTCTTTGGAAAGTATTCGATTGTGTTGATGTTTGGCTGTTTTTGTGTGCAGCCAAGATTTTCAGTCTCATCTTTGGTCAGCTCAGCTTTTCTTGTACTGCGTCTCAACTATTATCTAGAATTGTGGCATGGTTAAAATCAGTGCTAATAATGACAATTCTCATATAAGCACTTTTCCAGTAACACTGTTCTGAGTCCCGACATTGTTCCTTATATTTCTATCACAAAGACAGGTGCTAATAGCAGCAAAAACTAGCACTGACCTGGTACCAAAACTGCGGTCGTGTCCAAATTCATGGGCTGCATCCTCCTGAGGCCGCATTTGTAGACCGATTACGTCACAGCGACGCGCCGAAGGCTGTCCAAATTCGTAGACTCCTCCGAATGCAGCCGACAAATGCGTCCTCCTTTTCCCCGAATTTGAAGGATGGGTCGGGTGTGTCCTTCGTGGCCTACCATATCCCAGAATTCATAGTTCCCAAGTACCCCACCCAAACTCCAGTTTCCAACAATGGCGGCTGCTACTAAGTTTTAAAATTACTCATACTAATCTTTCTGGGTCACAAAATAAACTTTTAACATATTTTCAGGCGAGAAAGTAGCTGTGTAAACATCAAATATCTGCTCGGTTTATCAAGATATCGCATATTTGCAAAAGCGCTTTGATGTTTTCGGAGACGTCTGCTACCCACCAGCTCGATAGCAAGCCGGGAGCTCGAGGGTCACTGATGCGGCCGAGAACGGCACAACTCCCGGCACATCATTTTCAGATCACCGCGGACTTTCGCTGCTCGGGTTAATTGTAATATATAAATCACTTAGACAACCTAAAAATGTTATTGTTGGGCTTTTTTCAGTGTTTTGTTTGTTCGTGAGTAAATCGGTTTGGCTGAGATTAAAGTTATTAGATTAGATTAGATAAAATAAAACTTTATTAATCCCCGGGTGGGTTCCTCCTTGGTTTTTATACAGCTGACTAAACTTCAAACAGAAAACTGATTAAACAGAAGTGTGAGACAGTCGAGAATTTACGCCAGTGTCCTGTTATATTTTAGAAAGCAAGGAGCAGACGGCCGAGTTTATTAAACTCCACCGAGACAGCGGTGACGCTAATCAGAAGGCTAGACCGTCCAATTTCACAGCCGTTTACTTCCGGCCTACCCGACCTTCTGAGGACCCGGCCCACGTAGACCGCGAAGGCCGGGTCCTCAGGAGGATGCAGCCCATGAATTTGGACACGACTCTGTGCCAAAGTCAAAGGAAAAATGGACACCTGTGAATATAGGAGGGGCTAGGGGTATTCTACCTGCTATGACTTTTTCCCCCCAAAAATTACTTCAGTGTATGCTAGTAATGCAATGTAAAGTTTGGCCTGTTGAAATGTTGCCTGTGTGTGATACCCTGAGGGAAACTTCCAGTCATGCAGAATGGAAATCAGACACCAAGCTCCTCTTAAAGAAACTAAGTGTCTTTTAAGTACATTTTGTCGTCTTTAATTTTTACTTGCATTTAGCAGAAAGCAGTTCCAAAGTATTACTGTCCAAGCATTGATGGTCCAAAGCACACGCTCCTCCAGGGAGCCTATGTGTGCTCAGCAGAATTTATTCTCTCCATTATATTTACACCAGAGCCATCTCTGCTGTAGAGATAGCAGAGATCCTTAAACTATAATTTCAGCATCCTTTAAAGGAATAGTCTAAGGCAGACGTTCCCAAAGTGTGGGGCCCGCCCCCTAGGGGGGGCGCAGAGCCATTGCAGGGGGGGCGCGGCATGAAAAGGGAAAAAAAAACAAAAAAAACAATGCTGCTAGCATGGGGCGCCTACACGAACGCAAAGCAGGAGATGAAGCATAGCTGAATATGTTTCCAAATCAACTTCATTCTAAGGATTCTAAGGGAAGCATATCTTCCCTTTGTTTTAACCTGCACAAGTGCCGAGGTAGGTCTCCCCTGCAGAATTGGTTTTCCCTTTGTCGGGAGCCAGCCCATTCTCACTCCCGAGGCGTAACATGCTGACGTTTTTTCACGTTTCGCGGGCTGTTCAAATCATGGACAAACAGGATCCCACATTCTTGATTTTTAGTTCAAACACTTGTTGTAATGACTAACTACTCCTGACATGTTGGAGATGTTTGCTCTTTATACAGTAAAGTTACAGTGGGATACAAATAATATCAGGCTGATCCTGCCAGGATTTGTTCCCCCTGTCTAAATCACGGACAAACAGTATCCCACAGTTGTTCATGTTTTTAAACCCATTTTGCATAGAGAGGCATTTTTTTTTTGAAAAATGTATTGATTGCAATGTTGAATATTATTACACAGGAAAAAAACAACTACATGTAAAATAATCACACCGTGACGCCTCTGCCTTTGTAAATAGACAGTAACTGCGTGTTTATATGTAAGCCTGTAAAACCTGAAGATAGAGACAAAATACTGTTAATCTGACTATCTGCCATTCTGCAATTCCTCTCATGTAAACAATAACGTGGCGCACAGTTGACGTGAAAAAAGGCACATGAACTCTAATCCTCATCCACACGTAAACGCAAAAAATTAGTTTTAAAAAATCTCCATTTTCGCCGTTTATGTGTGGACGAAACAGCTGCGTTTTCAAAAATACCCGTGTAGGTGTGGACGTAGTGTAAATTAGTTAGCAGTTTATTTTCTTAGATTACTTGTTTTTGCTTAATTGTTTACTAAATGTTTGAGGTGTGAAATAAACCGCAATTGAGCAAAATATGGGTGTGTGTGGTTGGAGGACGTATTAGTGCGTGCGTGTGTGTGCGTGCGTGCGTGCGAGGGGGGGGGGGAGGGGGGGGCGCGAACATTTTTCTGTAAAACAAAGGGGGGCCCAGCGAAAAAAGTTTGGGAACCACTGGTCTAAGGAGCGTGGAAAGAAAAGCATCTGGACTTCTTTGAGTTGCTTGAAGACGTTTCACCTTTCATCTGAGAAGCTTCTTCAGTTCTAAGGTCAAATGGGGGAGAGTCCCAGATTCAAACCCAGTGGGAGTTTCCCCCCAAAGAGGGACAAAAGGACCCCCTGATGATCCTCTACCTAATCACATGAGCCAAGGTGTGAAACTGGGTGTAGGTCACAATCAGCCAGGGTTTCAGGTGAGTTCATTGTGAAACCTGGCCTCACCCTATCATGTGACTTCCTGAGGTCAGATGGCCCAGGGTGTGAGTGGGCGTTAAGGCGTCTGGGAAGGGATCTCAAAACTGGATTATAGATGGCAGACAGTTGGTGTTGTAAACCACCGCCTCTGTTCAAAGATGGTCGCTCACAGTGGACATAGATGGCTTCTTTCACTCCTCTTTCAAACCACACCCGCTTTCACACCTTGGCTCTTGTGATTAGGTAGAGGATCATCAGGGGGTCCTTTGTCCCTGTTTGGGGGGAAACTCCCACTGGGTTTAAATCTGGGACTCTCCACCATTTGACCTTAGAACTGAAGAAGCTTCTCGGATGAGAGGTGAAACGTCTTCAAGTAACTCAAAGAAGTCCAGACGCTTTTCTTTCCAAGCTCCTTTGACTACGATGACCTGGATGACTGAGAACCTTCACAGACTTTAAAGGAACATATACTGAGAAAATTAATTCTAACCGCTGTTGGGATCCAGTAACTTGGCTGTCAAAACAAGATGTAAGGTATACCACGACTCTCTTTCTATCTCTCTCATGTTCTAATCTAAAAGTGCTCTGTGATTTTAACATGGGAAAGTGCCTGTTTGTTTACAGCGTGATTTGAGCTATACTGGGGGGGTCAGTCCCAGCTGAAGCAACGCAGTGTCTTGGGACTGAATCGGAAAAAAACAAACTGTTCCTGGATCAGCGTGTTGGAAAACAAGCTGAGTCCCCACAGCATTAGGCTAATATAAGAGTGGACAGAGAAAGGTTTTGACAGAAAAAAATGACTGAGTCAGGTCACACCCTTACAAACGTTAGTTTCCTCTTTTTATCAGCTTATCTGTTGACGCTTCTCATAAGTAAAATAACATTGTGTTTTTGAGGGTAATATGAAGCTTTGAGAAGCTCATAATATTATTCGCAAATATTGATTTGATCCGAATAATAAAGAAATATATATAAATTACTGACAGATGAATCTTTGAATCTATTTCATAACAACTCACCTAAATGACAAAATATATCAAAAAATGTCTTGATGCATGCTCAATCATCCAGGTAAGTAAATCTCCAAAAGTTGATTTTGTTCATCAGCGTTTTTCAGTGGGAGTACATTTGCTGTCTTAAATAATCAGGCCCCATCTTATCTTAATGACCTTGTAGTACCATATCACCCTATTAGAGCACTTCGCTCTCGCTCTGCAGGCCTACTTGTTGTTCCTAGAGTATTTAAAAGTAGAATGGGAGGGAGAGCTTTCAGTTTTCAGGCCCCTCTTCTGTGGAACCAGCTTCCAGTTTGGATTCAAGAGACAGACACTATCTCTACTTTCAAGATTAGGCTTAAAACTTTCCTTTTTGCTAAAGCATATAGTTAGGGCTGGACCAGGTGACCCTGAATCCTCCCTTAGTTATGCTGCAATAGACGTAGGCTGCCGGGGGATTCCCATGATGCATTGAGATTTTCCTTTCCAGTCACCTTTCTCACTCACTATGTGTTAACAGACCTCTCTGCATTGAATCATATCTGTTATTAACCTCTGTCTCTCTTCCACAGCATGTCTTTATCCTGTCTTCCTTCTCTCACCCCAACCGCTCGCAGCAGATGGCCCCGCCCCTCCCTGAGCCTGGTTCTGCTGGAGGTTTCTTCCTGTTAAAAGGGAGTTTTTCCTTCCCACTGTCGCCAAAGTGCTGCTCATAGGGGGTCATATGATTGTTGGGTTTTTCTCTGTATCTATGAAGCGCCTTGAGGCGACTTTTGTTGTGATTTGGCGCTATATAAATAAAATTGAATTGAATTGAATTGAATTTGCATAATGACTGAAACTGTTTATAAGGTTGGGGAAACCTGCAGTCAGCTGAGACTGAAGAAGTCACTTGGATGAGTGACGAAACATTTCTCCCACTGAAAACGCTACGTCCAGATGAACAGAATCAACTTTTGGAGATATCATGGCTTGGTGCATTAACTCCACTGGTTGCAAAACAGATTATTTATACTGAGTCACAGTGAGTTTAAAACCTTAGTAAACACTTTTCTGGTGTGATACAAAATGTTGTTCATTATGTAAATAAAAGTCTCCATGAGTCAAAAAAGAGGCCTAACTTCTGATTGACAAGTTGGTACTGTATGAGCATGCACACCAAGAATGCAGCGCTTGGCTCAACGGTCCCAGTTTGGTTGCAGTAAAAGTTAACCAAGACATTAAGCTCAAATCTTTGTTTAGGTAAAAAGAAAAAAGATCTACTAGCGCTGCTAACAATCCATATTTTTAATGTTGTAAAGCATTCAGTGAAACTTCCGAGTTTCAGCCTTTTACTTTTACTTTTTCTGGATGTTCAAAAGAAATTTCAAACCAGTCCGTTGCAAAAAAAGATCAAATTTAACTCCCCGTGTAATTCACTAACGCATATTTGGAGTTAAGCTTTCGGCTTTTTGTAAGGTGTAAGGTTTTCAAATTATTTTTTCCCCAAGAAAATATATTGTTTAAAGTGGTGAGCTGGCATTTAATGACCCCAAGTCGGTTACCTTGCACCGAAAAATGGGAGAATTTTACTGATTGATGCTTGAATTAATGCTGGTTTCACTTGAGTTGATGAACAGCCATGCCCAGACAATGCAAGTAGCACTCTCCTGGCTTCCAGCAAACCTGACAGGTGATGATTTATCTCTTCAGATAACACCTTTCCACAACCCCAGAGTCAAGTGGGTTGGTGTTATTCATTTCCCATGGTGTTCCAGGCAGTTCACTGCCAGAAAAGCATGGCATGCAGCTATTTTTGATGCACGTAATAAAAGCCACAGCCCTTCAAGGCATGGTGGCATAGATAAAGGGACTTGTTGACTGTGTTGAAAATGTGGTTTGCCAGAACAAGCAATGTGCCTGCCATTTGTCCTTCTTCATCTCTCTCTCATTGGCTGCTCACTTGTTTCTGCTTATGCTACTATTCCAGACACTTTTTATAATAGATTTGCAGACCCATCACAATTATACACCCATTATATCATGCTAATGTGGTAAGAAATATGCTGTTTGGTGTCTTCAAAATAAAAGCCTCATCCTGGTTTGATAATCTAATTTATTATTGTCAAGCAGCATTACATTTTTGTTTTTTTCGCCAGTATGACTAAAAGTGATTAATTGTAGTAAAGCTAAAAGAATAAAGTTATACCATAGATATGGAAGTGAACTCAACAGACTAGTGACCGACTGCCATCTGAATCACTGGGTCTGGTGGCCTGAGATTCATATTAACCTGTCGTTAACGTTTAACTTGTCCAACTTGTCCAAAAAAAGCAAGAATGAGATACTCTCTTGCTCGTCTGCCCACAGGCTTTCTGCTTTTGTGGCAGTATCTGTGGTGCACCGTAGTCAGTGTTGGGGAGTAACGGAATACATGTACCGCCGTTACGTATTGAAAATACAAAATATGAGTAACTGTATTCCGTTACAGTTACCGTTTAAAAAGGTGGTATTTAGAATACAGTTACTTTGTTGAAATAAATGGATTACACGGCGGTACTTCCCTGTTTCATATTGTGGCGGGTCAGGACTGTTTGGGTTTTGTTTGACAGCTACGTTCTGTTGTTCCAGGCGGCAGCGTTACGGTTGCCATGGTTACAGGGTGACGCTCTCTCTCTGCGTGTTTCCTGGGTGAGAGAGACCTTTCTGTTGTTGTTGTGCTAAGCTAACAGGCAGAATGCTACAGGTATAGCTCTAAAGAATGTAGCATCATAGGCAGTGTAGTCCGTGCTGCAGGGAGAATGGACTGCCATACCCGTTATGTGTCTGTGAGCAAGGGAGGGAGAAAAAGGAAAAGTATGAGTTGTCATCGAGCAAAAATGGGAGCTGGAAGCATGTAAATATAATAATAACCACTGCAGCCAAGAAGAGTGCCTGACGAGCCCAGTTGTAAGTAAGCTATTAAGACTCGACTGTACACCATGTTTGTGTTTTTCTCCGAAAACAATAAGTTCTGTTGGAGCAGCCTTTCAACGCCTCTCTTTGTCTCTCGCTAGCAAAGTTGACCCAGACAACAAAGTAAAGCTATTTTTTGGCTACGAGCCCGACACAGAACCCACCGTATTAGCCAGAGGTCCCTTTACTACGGTTCGGAGCCGCGGACCTTCAGTAACAGTAATAAATCACAGCAATAGTACATTCATGTAGTTGTAAACAGCATGATAATATATTAAGTAATCCAAAGTATTCAGAATACGTTACTCTCATTGAGTAACGTAACGGAATATGTTACAGAATACATTTTGGGGCATGTATTCTGTAATCTGTAATGGAATACATTTTAAAAGTAACCTTCACAACACTGACCGTAGTGCACACCAAACATGCACTTTAGTGCATGTATGCAGCTTTGCGGTACAAGCCATACATACCAGCTTCTCGTGCAGTAAATTTTAGTTTGCCGCATGAAATGGGCAGAGTGAGAGATGCACAAAGCTGCAACCGGATGCTGATTTCCATTGTTTCAACCTAAACTTATATTAACTGTGTCTGTTTGTGCATGTGTGATTTAACTTTGCTTACCTGCTGAATATAGATATTCATTTTACCTTTGTAGCCTCTGATTAAATGGAATGATCCTTTTCAAAAAGTGCTGAAAGACACCACAAAAACTCTTGTTGTAGAGAAAATCTGACACGCTTTTACTTTTTAAAAATTATATTAAATTATATCACTACATTGCAGCCCGTTCTCACTCCCGAGGCGTAACATGCCGACGTTTTGTCACGCCCCGCGGCGTTCCTGAGGAACGTGATATGGCAAGCCATTAGTGCCAAAAATCGCCACTTTTCTAACCCGTTTGGTTAAGAAATGGCGTAAAAAGCGCAGTTTAATTATTCAAAACGCCAAAAAAACGGCGTTCTGTTCCGACAAACGGCGCTTTTTACGTCACTCGAATGGCGCCCTGAACGCACCATCCGAGTGACGTAAAAAGCGCCGTTCAAAATCAGACGTAAACGCCGTTTTTATGCATCTTTGAACGGGATTTTTTACGGCGTTTTGAATAATTAAACTGCGTTTTTTACGCCATTTCTTAACCAAACGGGTTAGAAAAGTGGCGATTTTTGGCACTAATGGCTTGCCATAACGCAAAAGGAGACCTTCGGCGTTCTTATGGTACGCGGCTGGTTATGGCCGAAATCCAGTGCAATGACGCTCCCGCGGTAATAGACGTTCCAGCCCTGTATTCCAGCCCTAAACCTAACCTTATCCCTAGCCCTAACCATAACCTTTTTCCTGAGGTTAACCAGGACTTTAATTATGTTAAATAGCGTGTTTCTAAGCGATTTGAAGAAAAAGAGCGAACATGTGTAGATTGAGTCCATACGGTTCTCATATTTCCTCATTTTTCCGAGGTCGTCATTTAGGAACGTGGTGGGTAGCCGAAAACGTAATATGTTGACGATTTGTCACCTAGCGTAAAATGTGACGCTTTGGGAGTGAGAACGTGTTGTACATTGACAAGAGGAGTTGGTGGGCCAATGGGTCAACTGGTCCTACAAGCACTGACAGCAGCTCATTCATTCATTTTTATTGCTGACACTGTATTACCCAATCAAATCTCTTAACGCAAACACCCCACCCCTACCTTCGTTGTGTAGAACAGAGTTTAGTGTGAAAGAAGTGGTGAAAAGGTGGAACTGAAAAGATAAGACATAAAAAGAAACTAAAAATAAATGCAGCAAAATGTGTCAAGTTAACTGACATGTTACCTGAGATTGTTGCTAGCAGCAGCAGTGGAAAAGTGCAGGAGGAGGAGGGGCCACGACCGCAACCCTAGAGACGAAGAGACGGAGATGTTTGACCTGCTTTGACCTTGAGCCACTGCTAAAGTGTAGTTTTTAATTGTCACATGATGCAGTGCAGTGCAACTAAGAACTAACCCAACACCACCAGGACTTGTTAAGTCCAGTAGAAGAACTTATTTTCTTTTTTTTAAGTCAGCCTCAGCTGGTCATTACAGGAATTGCTGTTTCTTGAAACTTCCTTCTACTCATTTTTCAACCCACAAAGTTTGGCAGTTTTAAGAACATCATGATTGATAATTACAGTAATTACAATAAATTCTGTACCGTGACACGCATATTTCACAGGCAACTGTCTAATAATTTAAAACAAACAACAACAAAACAATTCCAAAATGTTTGGCACTAGTAGAAAAATGCTGCTAAGTATGGAAGTGTATATAATTCGGAAAAGATTTGGTGCCATATTAAATGTTCTGCAGAAAGCACTGGATAAAGACTTGCATTGGAAACCTGAAATGAGAGGAAGCTGGTTGGTCTGCGTCGCCGGTTCCGCCCATTTTTTACCTCCGCCGTGTTTTCCTGGCTCCCTACCTGAAGGAAACAAAACACTCTGAATCAGCATGGAACAAAGGGATGCAAGATGTGTGTGTTGTTTACCTGCAGTCCTCTCTGAATGGCCCATGCATGCATTTGTATGGCCAAAAAGTTTGGGTTCCTGTCTTGATGCAAAGGAAGGAAGAGGTACAAAACATTAAAAGTTGAATGTATTTTGGCTGATAAGCCATCAGGATGTGCTGGCATAACACTTTGCAAGAGCCTCTGCCGTCAGCTCCCATTTGCTTTAATGACTGGGAAAAATTCTGTCATCATTTGTTTGAATTATGGGAAAACACTGAGCTAAATAAATGCAACAGGAATACTCCAAAGACGTTTGTTTGGTAATGGTTGTTTAAGTGTATAATCTGCTTGTGAATCAGATTATCCTATGGAGTTCATGTAAAAAAGATGGACATAGCTAGCAGGTTTGAAAAGAGAGGCCGACATGGAAATTTCCCCAAACCTGCAAAGTCAGTGAGAAAAGGATCCCACTTCTTTATCACTTCCCCAATGAGGTGTTGTCTCCGTTATTTGCACTGTCAGATTATGTCTGGTTATTGAAGCCTTAGAGGGTACAACAGAAACATTCAGTCAAGGCTCAAAAAACTCACATCACCACAAGCGTGACATGTGAATCATACATCTGCATCAGATCTACGCCATAACCAGAACCCCATTTTAACCCTACACCATGACCTTCTACATAATCTTATGTGCACCTCCCAAGAAATGTAACTACATGGTTGACACAACGACTTGAATGGTGCGGAATATATGTATTCATAGCTGCTATAGTCAGCTGCTGTGTAGGTGTAGCACTTAGAGCAGGGGTGTCGGACTCCAGGCCTCGAGGGCCGGTGTCCTGCAGGTTTTAGATCTCACCCTAGGTCAACACACCTGAATCAAATGATTAGCTCATTACCAGGCCTCTGGAGAACTTCAAGACATGTTGAGGAGGTCATTTAGCCTTTAAATCAGCTGTGTTGGATCAAGGACACATCTAAAACCTGCAGGACACCGGCCCTCGAGGCCTGGAGTCCGACACCTGTGACTTAGAGGAAGCTGAATATGTGGCGGTGTTTGTCTCATCCTACCTGAAAAACTTCCATTACTTGTGGTTTTGGGGTTTAGTTTATCCTCAGCGTTGTGACCTGAATGTGGCAGAACCTCTCTCACCTGGGAAGCAAAAATGTGGGGAGACAATAAGTCTATAATTGCCTTTCTGTGCCTGTTTTGGTCTGTTTGTGTGGATCTCTCAGTATTTCCCAGTCAAATAGAGGATATGCGTCATAATGCAGCATAAAAACACAGCAACAAAAGCACAACAACAAAGGTAACGCTTTGAAAAAGGCTTTCCATGCAACAGGAAAGTAGATCAGACTGTCATCAAAAGGTTTTTAATAGCATGTGGAACATTAATGGTGGAAAGTATGGCCATCTTGAGTTTGCGTTTAAAATCAGGTGGAACAAAGCCAAGTATATTAAAACGATAAAGTACAATTCAGTACAGTTCATTTGTTAAACTGTACAGACAGATAGAAAACAAAAGAGACAAAAAACACCAGCTGTCTTAATGAAACTGGGCCACCACATTCCTCCACAACAGGCAAACTGGTGATGGTGATGTTCACTTTGTTTCTGTTGTGATAATTGTGGTGCTGGTAGACAGCAAGGTCAGTCTTCTACATTTGTGCTGACGTTAATACCTGAGAAGGTTTAAAACTCTGCAGAGTTACTGATTTTGGTGACTTTTACTTACTATGCACTTTGTAACTTCAGTCTGTCACTTCATGCCAGAGATTCCTAAATGCTTCCACCTTACAATGTCCCAGATCTTCTATTGGTGAGTTTCAATCTAGTGACTCAAGATCACTCAGTCAGATCACTTCAACAATCCATACATTTTCTGATGTTTATCTGGGTATGGGTCGCGGGGCAACACTTTAAACAGCCACGTACTCCCGCTATGTTGGTGAGACATTGAGGCGTTCCCAAGCAATCTGAGAGAGATAATCTATCCAGCATGTCCTGGGTCTACCCTGAGGCGTACTTTCAGTTGAACATACCTAAGACACCCTTACCTAGGATGCGCCTGGGAAACACCCTAGGCATCCCAGACAGATACCTATCACCTCAACAGCCCCTCCCAAATGACCAAATTCCTTGTCCTATGTTTAAGGGAGAAATGCGGTGAGGAAAAGGATTAATATCCCTTTTTATAACGATATTATTCATTGGCCATGCAAGTAAAGTTTTTGCAACAGCACAAAGAAAGCTGCCAGGTGCTCCTAGTGTAGGATTAGAGTTTTTCCTTTAATTTTTCACCTGGTGTGTGTTGCCTCAGCTTGGCCAAACGTTAGAGTTAAGTAGGAGTTAAGACGACTTTGTCTCAAACAGAACACTTAAAAAAAAACTTTTATGCAAATATTAGTATTGTGTAATTATTGATTTCAAAGTGTGTGTGTGTTTAACAGGAACAGCAGTTTTGTTATTTATTTATTTTAAGTAAATGTTAATGGTCAGAAGATGAATCATTTCCATGAGGTAATCACATGGAAAACAGTCTGCAAATATTAAGATACTTACTTTTAAGCTAACCTCAACTATCACAACAGAGCGCTTAACTCCAAACTTTAACGTTAGACTAAACCTGAATCCCCAAAACAAACTGAAACTCGCAGATTTGCCTTGTAACATTTCTCCTTTGATCCTGTGCTCACAAAGATGGCGCTGCAAGAGCACACACAGAGAGCGAGGAAGAGGGAGGGACCGGCAGCACAGAACAGGCTGTTACAGAATGTTCTTCAATTAAAATGTTTGAAACTGCTAAATGGTCTTGAACTGAGCACTCGATTGGCTCCAGACCAACTCAAACACGAGAAGACGCACGAGAGCGCGCACAAAGTTGCTTGGGCAAACTCAAATCATCTGGTAAACAGTCCCTTCTGTCACAAATAAGTAAATACTTCTGCCTACTCCTTTTCAAACAAATAATGGAATGATATTTTGTAATGATTGTGAAGGCACATGTTTGAAATGTTTGAAATGAAAATGAACTGAACTGAACAGTAACATTTTAACAAGGATGAGTACACTACATGATAAAAGTACACCAGCTTTTGAAAAATGTGACACAGCTGGCTGTCAACCAGACGTGGAATTCCACATTATAATCTTTCTACTGATCTGAGAGGATGATGTTTAAATATGTCAGGTTTAAGCAACGAAAGCAATGTATCTTGACGCTGAAGTTCAGCAGAGCTGTGCCACATGTACCTCTGTCACATGTAATAATTTTGAACATTTAAATACATTTGAGATGGTTTTCACTAGCTGGGACCACATCCTCATTTTAGGTTTGACAGCATTTCTAGTGGACAATGGCAGATGGCTTGAGCATGAGTTGAGGCTGTGGTTTGGGGAAGGCCTCAGAGGGGACTGGCAGCGTCTACTGGGCCGGGCACATCCCCATGTACTAATGAGAACTGAATATATTAAAAAAGTGAGGTAGGGTGGGGCATGAAAATGAGAGCAGCTTGTTGTGCCAAAAGGGGGGCATATATAGACAGTTCTCTGTCTACAGGAAAAAGCCATTTGCCTGAACTGTCCTTATGATACAGACAGTGTTGTGAAGGTTACTTTTAAAATGTATTCCATTACAGAATACAGAATACATGCCCCAAAATGTATTCTGTAACGTATTCCGTTACATTACTCAATGAGAGTAACGTATTCTGAATACTTTGGATTACTTAATATATTATCATGCTGTTTACAACTACATGAATGTACTATTGCTGTGATTTATTACTGTTACTGAAGGTCCGCGGCTCCGAACCGTAGTAAAGGGACCTCTGGCTAATACGGTGGGTTCTGTGTCGGCTTGTAGCCGAAAAATAGCTTTACTTTGTTGTCTGGGTCAACTTTGCTAGCAAGAGACAGAGAGAGGCTTTGAAAGGCTGCTCCAACGGAACTTATTGTTTTTGGAGGAAAACACGAACACGGTGTACAGTCGAGTCTTAATAGCTTACTTACAACTGGGCTCGTCAGGTTCTCTTCTTGGCTGCAGTGGTTATTATTATATTTACATGCTTCCAGCTCCCGTTTTTGCTCGATAACAGCTCCTACTTTTCCTTTTTCTCCCTCCCTTGCTCACAGACACATAACGGGTATGGCAGTCCATTCTCCCTGCAGCACGGACTACACTGCCTATGATGCTACATTCTTTAGAGCTATACCTGTAGCATTCTGCCTGTTAGCTTAGCACAACAACAACAAAAAGGCCTCTCTCACCCAGGAAACACGCAGAGAGAGAACGTCGCCCTGTAACCATGGCAACCGTAACGCTGCCGCCTGGAACAACAGAACGTAGCTGTCAAACAAAACCCAAACAGTCCTGACCCGCCACAATATGAAACAGGGAAGTACCGCCGTGTAATCCATTTATTTCAACAAAGTAACTGTATTCTAAATACCACCTTTTTAAACGGTAACTGTAACGGAATACAGTTACTCATATTTTGTATTTTAAATACGTAACAGCGGTACATGTATTCCGTTACTCCCCAACACTGGATACAGTTGAATAGCATATGATTTGTTTTGTTTTTTTATTTAGGACAGTTCTGATTTCTTTTCAAACATTATGACAGTCAAAAGGAATATCCTTCAAAGAAAAGAAATTCAGACATATAACTATGTGTTATCCTCAGTTACCTGACTTGACACCACAGGTCAGCCCACAGCAGCAGTGCTCCAAGCTTCAGACTCACTATGAACCACACCAGCGTAAGGGAGTGTTATAACAGTCATTAGCAGGATGTGGTTAAGGGATAAGGGTAAGGGATATTGTCATGTCTATTTATGCTGAAGTCATGGTGGTTTGAATGTTTTGTAAAAACCTGTATGTGATAGATATCTAGAGAATACATCAAAAATAATTACATCGAAAAGGTGGGTTTTATCTAAAAAGATGTTTAACTGGGGGAGAATCACATTTTTATCATGTACTCCAACAAAAACAAAAAAGATGATTCAGTTGGTGAAGAATGTCAAAGTTATCTATATCACACGTACTAGGTTTTGCTTCTGTTAACTATCTATAGATGTACTGTAATATCTAATCAGCCAATCATATGGCAGAAACTCAGTGCAATTAGGTATGTCGATTTGGGCAAAACGATCTGCTGAAATTCAAACCAAGCATCAGAATGGGGAAGAAGGCTGAATTAAGTGATTCTGAATGGGACATGGTTGTTGGTGCCAGACAGAGTGGCCTGGGAGTTTCAGAAAAGGTGATTTTCCTGCACAACCACCTTTAATGTTTACAGAGATCCATCTGAAAAGGAGAAAATATCCAGTAAGCAGCAGTTCTGTGGGTGAACATATGTTGTTGAAAACAGGTGACAGTTGCAGTGCGGTGCCATATAAATAAAAGTGGACATGCATCATGACTGCAGCCCACAAATCAGCAACTGTGTGATGCCATATCAAAATGGAACAAAATCTGAGGAATGTTTCCGTCATCGTGTTGAATCGATGCCATCAAAGAAAATAAGTATAACCTTGCAGCATGGTGTACCTAACAAAGTGGCTGTGTTTCTGCTAGTTACATACAATGCTTGTATGCAACTAGCAGAAAGACCAACTCCCAGGTATTATTCAAAGCAGGGTTTTCTTTAGAGAATTTTTGTAACATCAAAGCTGCAAATGTATATATTATATTAGAAATATGTCCATTATTATTACAGCAGATTATATCAGTAAGAAAGCTGAAAAGATATTCATTGATAATTTATGGCAAAGAGGTGGGATTAAATAAGTGTGCACCTCTTCCTACCCCTTTTCCATATGTAACTGACTTGATATTGCGATATTGAAATTTATTTTTGCTTTATTTTGTTAGCATTTTTTTCTTTTCTTTGCTAAATGAACTTCTGTGTATCATTTACATGATCAAAATAAATCGAACACAAACAAACATAATGGAATATCTTTGGATTTTGATTAAGAAAAAAAAAGGAATCCTCAATTTATTTTTTTTTTAGAGAAAGAGATATATATAAATAAAACATACACACATATAGTTGATGAATAAGGGTAAGATCAGTATGCTTTAATAAGATATCAGTGCAGAAACACAAACTTCTTATTGGGTTACATTCCCCATATTGTAATAATAATAATATTAATATTCATAATAATAATAATATCATCAACATAGATTTTAAGCATATTATTTTAAAAAAATCAAAATGGTATTGTAGGACATTGACAGAACAGAATACAAGTAGCTTAACATGGATCCCATAAGGAAAAACAAAAACCCTGTTACACAAGCCAAAGATAAAATGCGGATATCTTTTTAAAGAGGAAGCGCGATGAGTGAGTGATTTGTCACTTTACCCTTCAAGCAGCACAGTATGTTGCGCAATGGTGATAAGCCTCCTAGAGTTAAAACACAAAGCTAAAGACCCAATGATTTTTTTTGGATTAGCGTCACTAACGCTCGTGTCTCTTCGACATTTCTTCAGGGAAGGAGTTTTTGTTTGTTTGTTTGTTTGTTTGCTTCCCCTTTAATTTCCGACTTGGCAACATATCTTAGTTGTCGTTTTATTTCAACACTGGACATACATTTCACCTATTTGGCATTCAACAAGTTTCACGGTAGCTGCTGAATGCTAACAACATAATCGCTTTTAATTTTCTGGCCAAAGCTAGTGGAGTTTTTTTTTTTCCTTCTTTTTAAATCAACTTCCGTGTAGCCAACTTTTTCCACATGCATTACCACAGTTTCTTTCTTATCTGATGAGGTCACTTAAACTCATCTGAGGTGCTGTTCTTTGTCACTGTGCACATTTCCTCACACTAAATACATCTTTGGTTTGTAAAATTTCACTTACCACTGAGATTCTTTACTAGTTTATATTGCACATAAAATTTGCAATTAAAAAAAAAATGATAACATGCTTCAAACATGCTGTAAGGTGCTTTTCTGGAAACCAATGTTTCTATAATTTTATATATTTCAAACACTGTACACAATCCTACAAACATTATTAGCATTTAATTGAAGCCTCTTTTTACTCTAAATATGAAAAACTTCCAATTTAATCAAGGGTATAAATGGCCTCTTCTTTGGGGTTAAAAAGAAACATTTTGGTAAAGTGAAAGGAGTGAAGAGGAGAGGAGAAAAGTGATTTATCAAATGGACAAATGGAGAAATATGGCGCAGGTAGGCGGGCTGAACAGGAAGTCTGTCATTTCATTTGTCCTTCAACTGAACTTCACTTCTTTACATCTCCTCTTATTTGAGATTGTTGCAAGTTTTGGTTGCAATTTTACTGTTAAAACTCTTCCTCCTGACAGATTTGGCCTAATTATATGCGGTTAACTTAGAGGAAATTTAGAGGTAATTAATTTAGAAGTAAGTAACTGCACATTTTCATTGTGTAATTACCTACTGCATTTTTATTTTATTTTAATTGTTATCAGGACTGTCCCCTTCCTCTTTTTTGGCACAGTTTCAATATAATCTTTTGATATTTCACAAAAGTATGCTTGTAACAGACACCTTTAGCACCACTCAGTGCCAGAAAACCCTTACAGGCACATGAGCGCCGACTGAAGCAGCATGTTGAGACACTATATATTAAAATATAAGAGCTTAACATTACAGTCAAATCTTTTTTTCCCACCCAACTAATTCTAAAAACCCACAAGCAGCCTCATTAGCAAACAGGTCATCTGATAAGCCTCACACAAAGCTTAATTTGTTATCAAAAGGAAGGATTGGTTCTGATGGGTTTCTACTCAAATCCAAGAGACTGGCTCATCACTGCTGATCAATTAGGATCGAAATAGATCCCAAAAGCTCTATTAGGTTTGGGTATATTCAAGCAACAAGTGAAAGAAAGATACAATGGCGCAAAATCTGAGGAGTTATCATCAAAATCATTCCAACTGAATGTTTTCTCCAAATATTATAAAACACATGACAAATTTGTATTTAACAATAATCCATATTTCTTAAAAAAAAAAAAAAAAAAAAAAGTTTTTGGGGGTTTTATTTTTAGATTGATATCTTCTAATTGGCTGCGAGAAAATATCGCAATTTCATATCCAAATTTAGATTCATGCAGCAAACAGGAGAAAAGAATTTACCTTTAACTTAAGATGCAATGTCAAGTTAAGATTGCATTTGATAATCATCCTCCGCAGACCTACAGTATGCCATCTACAGATCTAAAGGAACAAACTGTGCACTTGAAGGGTGACCTCGGTATGTTGAGACAACCATAAAGTCATAAGGCACATCATAATGATTAAAATGAAGTTGAGCACATCAGGCAGAGAACATCAAAATACAGTGTTAGTGGATCCAAGAGATGTAATAAAAGTTCTACAAATGACAATGATACAAGGTCTATGAGGCACCTTTTGCTTTTATATATGCAACTGGAAAACTATGTGATTAACAATGTGGCAACTTCACCTTCCTTACAATATTCAAAATGCTACATATCTGAAAAGTGAAACTTAGAAAACTGATATTTACCTCTTGTTTTGTTGTTTTTTTTTTAATCTGATTTTTTTCTTGTTATTTTTAAAGCAAGAACAACAACAGTACTGGCCAGCCAACAGACTCCACGGATATTTTAGGATAGAATAAAAAACAAAAATGCCACCACAACACAGAAACAGCACAAGAAGAAACAGCACTGTGAGGGACTGGCTCTAACTGCATCTACGGGGGGGTAAGGTAAGGACAAAGTACCAGGACACAAACACGAAAAACACCATCTTCAACATTAGTTCTGTTTTAAATACATAACATATGTGTACAAAGCTCAAAGTGGTCACCACACAGAGATAATTACCTCAAAAATATAGACTGAGCTTAAGAAAATACTTTGAGAGGAAAGAACAGAAAAACTGTATTTCACTGAAGACATACTGACAATGTTTGGATGAAAAATTAGTTTCAAAATCTGCTTTTATGGCAAGTAATCAAAGCCTCAAAGCTTTCTGTAACTGGCAGCCACTCGGTTTGTGAGTAAAGAGAAACTGGCCATGTCCTAATCTTTAAGAAAATTATATAAACTCCACTTTCAAGTCATGTCACAGGCTGCTGTACTGCATTGAAACCATGGCTGCTGCTATGTACATATGCATTGTCTGAATGAGTAAGTGATCATGCCAACGCTGCCGTCTTTACCCTGTCTGGTATGTCCAGCGGTGTGCGCAGGAGGTCGGGGCGGGGGACGACATCCAATCATGATCTTTTGCCCTAATAAAACACCAAGGGGCAACAGAGGTTAGTAGAGCCGCTTAAGCTAAGCGCTATTTGGGCTCTACTGGATCCCCCCAAAAAACACCCCTCAGCTGCCCGTCTAGACAGCTCAAGTGCCCATCTGATCAGCTAAAGTGCCCTTTTGATCCCTCCCACGGCACTTGTGATTAGCCCAAGTGCCCCCTGTGTTGGGCCCAAATGCTCTCCAGTTGGCTTAAAAGAGCACACCAGTGACAAATCTCACATACTTTACAGCCTGACCATTCTCTAAGCATTCTGCAAACCACATTTCTTTTTCAAGCTGTGCTTCCTACAATGATTGTACAGCTTGTCTGCTGACAATTTTGTTGTGTACTGTACATAATTCAAACCAATAAGTGTCTCAAACTAAATGTAAAACCGTGCCACGACATTATTCAGCAAATCATGCAAACTTTTTCTTAAAGCTTCCCCAAGTACAGGTGCAGGACAATAACGAAACCAAAACACCCCCCCACCACACATAGGTGTCCCCCTTTTTCAAACAGTCCCTGGTCCCCTCATAGTCTGTGCACACCACTGGTCTGGTCTTTTCGGGTTTCCTGTATTGCATATAATGTGTGTTAGCTAATAACATTTAATCATATGAACTCTTACAGTGTGTGCATGTCACATTCCTTTGTGCAGGCTATTGATTATGTACATAAAGTCTAACTTTGTTACTGACAATCTAAGTTTTAGCTCAATGAAATAATTGCACGATAAGAAAATAACCCTGTATCCACACAAGCTACTTACCTGACTGAGAGACACTAAAGTGAGGAAAGCGTGTTTAGACAGATTTAAGATGAAGATGTTAAATCTTAAATGTTCAGATTACATATATTGCAATATGTTTATTACAGTGTCAGAGAGAGAGTGAGAGACAGAGAAAATGAGAGAATGTGGTACGTTGAGTAAGAACTAAAGAAGAAGAAAAAAAGACAGCGTTAATGTGGTGAAGTGTCCGGTCAGTTTGGTTTGAATAAACTGGGGGAATTTCATAAAAGCTTCAATATCTCAATTCAGGAAAAGAAGAAAAGACTATTTACAATAATGATATGTCATTTGAAAGTGAAACATACAGATCTAATGCTACTAGTTTATCTACTAAAGCAGCAGAGATATGCTACAGTGATTTGTGGGATGGATTCAGACAAAACGAGGCAGGCTGATGAATGTGAGGCTTGAGCAAGGCTGGGTATCACTTTTACTGCGTCCGATTCTGCTCGGCAGTTCTGGTTCTGGTCATAACCTTTCAAATAAAGCAACCTTTAATTCTCTAAAGATTAAAATAATACTTAAATTGGAGTATTTAAGTCTTGGGCATAGAGGAAATGAAATTAATACCGATCTGGCCACACTGTAAAGTACTCCAGTCCAGCATATTGCACCACTATGATTAAAAAGAAATCATCTTTGGGTAATGAGAATTCAATAGTGTAAAGGATTCTTAAGAAATCTTTAAAATGGCTACAATTTACCAGTTCTTGCTTGAAGCTTCGACTGGGCCGTGTCTACAAGTTGCTGGTAAAACATGCAAATGTGAAAGAAGACCGTGTCTCTGTTCATGTGTAGGTAGTATAATATCATCTCTTCTGAGCGAAATGCTTTAGCTAGAAGAGTAGTAGGGCTGGGATCTGAGCTGCATAGAGTCCATATCAGGGCGTAGGTCAGCTCACAGACTCCCGCTTTGCTAAACCTAAGCAGGAACCACTAACACCCCTTTTACACCAGAGACCCGAGTTCAGGATGTGTTTTCAAACATAGCGTTGCCACCCTGTTGGCATCTATACCAAACCCGGTGAGATCCCAGTGTCAAAACTCTTAAATAATTAATGTGATGGTGTGACCTTTGTCATGTATTAAATGTGCAGCATTGACCTTTTTTTGACCAGTGACCGTTTGTTATACATGCGGGTCATTTGATGTTTGGCTCAATGGTGGTCAACCTGCATCTGATATGAGTCGAGAGCTTGGCAGGGAAAGGGGTGCGTGTGGCTTGACCCTGATAACTCAGCTTGGTCTACACAGAGAACGTAAAAAGGGGATGGGGAAAAGAGTGTGGGGCTAAATAAGGCAGGATGTGGCCATTAATACCATTCTCTATAGTTAGCTGAGCTTTAGGGCTCACAGAAGGCCTAGAGGTACAAAGGTAAAGAAAGGCTTAAGTCTCGTGCTGCAGGTCGAGGCTCAGGGCAGGGAGTAAGTCTAGGTTTATGTCGCTGTTTGAATCTGGGGCTCTAGGTGGCCTGGTCCAGGGCTCTCAGCAGGTCGCAGCCCTGGAGGAGGTGCAGGTTGCCCTGCAGCGGGACATTGACCTCGCAGTCATAGCGGGTCAACTCCGGCAGAAAGGAGGGTTCAAATGAAGGCCCCAGCAAACGACTGGCTATGCCTAGAAAATGACAGAAATAAAGAAAATCCCTGTGTCAGTGATTTACTTGTTTATTTGAATAAAGTAGATTTAGTCAGAGCAAGATGTTAATGGCTGAGTCATATATTCTGCAACGTAAAGGTACTTTAAATTAAACAGAAGACTAAACGAGTACTTTAACTGTCCACGCAGTGATATTAGCCGACTAAAATCCAGCTCACCCTCAGACTTGTTAGAAGGCAGCATGTTATACTCTCTGTAGTCACAGCTCTTTTGGGGAAAGCCTTTTTCATTTCGACCACTTATCCCATTTCCTGCGTACAGTGACTTCCTGTGTTGTTGCAGCGAGTTGAGACATGGAGCCATGCTCCCTGGCATCATTCTCGCCATCTCCGACTCTGAGAGGAGAGAGCGAGAGGTTAAAAAGGTGCAGCTGATGCGTGGAAGAGATGATAAAACATGGTTTCCATCCGTTTGCTGCACAAGCATACCTGCACAGAGGGAACGATCCATGCAACTGTCACTCCTTATCCTCTTCCATATGAACTCTGGCAGCTTGCTCTCACCCTGAAACAGTCATACTCAACTGATTAGCAGTTCGTGCATGAAGATTTTTTTTAGGCAAACTATCAAACTCAAGAATTTAAATCGTGGTTTGGAAACTAACGTGCAATCTTGCCTCAAAATAATGCTTTATGTTACACTGAATGCTTTAAGTTGCAGTGGAGCTTTTGCTGTACGATAGGAGTCGGAGGAACTCACCACAGCCATCTGGCTGAAGGAGCGCTTCATACTGTTGGCCATGGCCACTCTGGCTGGACTCATGTCTCTGTAAGCTTGTACAAAGTTGTCGATGGACCTGCATACACAAAGTGGATAAAAAAAATTAATTAATAATAAATAATTGCGGCATTAATAAAGAGAATTTGGTGGTAAACGCCCTTTTTTATTTAAATCTATCATTTAAATCATGTTGTTAAGGTTTTTATTCCTTATTCCTTTTAGTCTTATATTTTCACAGTTATATGCATCAAGTTAAATTTTCCTTGAGCACTAAAATAAGAGACTCATAGTTAAGTCACCTCTGTTTCTGCATGCCATGTGGCATGTTCTGCTTGCAGGATGGCCGATCTTCCAACATCGTGTCCATCAGACAGGCTTTGGTGGGTCGTGGTTGTTGTTGGTAAGTCAACAGCGGGTCTGGTGGCCACTGCAGATTCTGACTGCCCCCCATGGAGGACAGCGGGGAGCTGGCTGGAGCCTGGTATGGGGGATTGTGCAGATGCCCCATCATGTATGACCTTCCATGGGGATCTGCATTCCCCTGGCTGGAGACTCTCTTCTCCCCTCCAGCCCAGGATGAAGATGCCGCACGCTGGTAGTGGCCTGGGGATTGGGAGGAGGTGGACAGGGGCTGGAAGAGGCTGGCCACATTGTTGAAACTCTGTTGGGTGGTCTGGTTAGTTTGAGGCAGGCTGGTGTTGCTCCCCATGGATCCTGCTGGAGCTGCCTCCAGGGGCTTGGACTCTGTGACAATGGGATTGAGCTGGAAGTCCTCTCCATCCATAGGGATATAAGGAGCCAGAGTCTCCAGGTCCAAATCACTCAAGTCCCTCTGGATAGCAGAAATCATTTTTGTTTTGTTTTTTTAATACAAATATTTAAGAAAAGAGATCCTTTTAAGCATTTGGGAAAAATATAAATTATTGCTTTAGACATTTGAGTATTTGTGGCTGAGATAATGCTGCAGTGTTCTTAAACTGCCACTCAGTTTAGACTAACAGGATTACGATGATTACATTAGCAACTCAATAATAAAAACATCATTGTGAGCACTAATATTTTATCAGCAGCCACTCAAATATGTAAACCACTGATTTATAGTTTTGTTTAATCCAGTACTCATTAAATTGAAGAACTACTAACATAAAATGGAAAATGTCCTGGATGTTTTTCTCACAGACTTATAAGCTAAAGGTCAAAGACACCATAGCAGTAAATTAAAAAGCTAATGATACAGAATACATATGTTGAGCTGGTTAATTAACTAACTCTACACAACTTTGGTCACTCACACATATGCACACACACACACACCTCAGTGTTTGCAGGACTGTCTCCCTTTGTGTCCAGAGCAAACAGCTTCTCTGTGAGCTCCACCCTCAGGTCACTCTCCACTGAGCTGTAGTAATCATCTGGGCTGCTGGGCTGCAGAGGTGAAGGACAGAGGGAAGGATGAACAAAAGGAAGAAATTAGATTTGAATGAGAGAAAGAAAATGATAAACACAGACAAAAAGGACTAATACATAAGAGAAACAAGAGAGATGAGTTTTGACAAAGGCACTATTCACTGCTACGAGCCTATCCCATCCAAATAACCACCCCCGTTATTCTCACACACTCTGCCCAGTTTTAGTGACCTCACCGCACACTGAGAGAATAAACCATGCAACAAGTGTAACCAACCAGTCACTCGCTCACTAACTAATTACTCTTTTCAGTTTCACAAACTGGCTCTCAGTCGTGCCCCGTCTCGCTGTCCTCACCGTGGAGCAGCTGCTGAGGCTCGGAGTGGCGCTGCCCGGTGGAGGGTTCTGCTGCACAGTGAACCCGCCACCGGCCATTTTACCCACGTCCCCTGGAGCTGCAGTTGGGGGTCCAGAGGCATTGGAGGCAGAATTGTGGCTCTCACTGGCCCAGGACGGTGGTCCCGGAGGGGCCATGGCTGAAGCAGACACCTGGGAGTATGCTGGCTGCTGGGGCTCTTCAAACTGAACACGACCTGCGAAAAAGAATCACAAATTTGAGCCAATCTTTTAAAAAAGAAAATGAAACTGTATTAAAAAGTTGTTTCTGCTATATCGTTTTTGCCAAAGTAAGGTGGAAGAACACTGTGACCATAACAGACGCAGTAGGAAGTTTTACAGAAGTAAATACTGACTGAAGTCGAGGGAAACGATCGTGTCTCCAGGTGTTGGAGCGAGCTGAGCGAGATCTTCCGGCTCCTCTTTGAATTTACTGAAGAGGGCATCTCCAGGCTCTCCGCTCACACCCACTCCAGGACTGAAGAAGCTGCTCATGTGTCGTGGCTTGAACAGAGACTCCGTCTGCCCCAGGGACAAAATCATCGACTTCTCCTCAATGTCACTACAGATTGGAGAAAACGCAGCAAATTTGAACTTTGAGATATAGAAATCGGAATATTTTATGATTAAATCCAGGCAAAGATGGCATTTAATTGAAGGAAACTTGGACTAAAAATGAAGACTCTTACCTGAGGACATAGTTGATGCACACGATGCACTGCGGCTGAGAGTTGCGGCTGTTATAAATGACAGTTCCCTGGGTTTCTACCCAGACGTAACCCCCGTTCTTAGCCAGCATACGATACTGACCGCTTACTGCCTGACCCTTGGTACACACTGCATAAGGAAGAGAAGAAGAAACAAAAAAGAAGCGATGAATAACATTGGCGTTTTCGCTTGCAAGTTTAAAGCAGATATAAAACAATTTTCCTGAAACTGTGAGCATACTTCCTTTATTCTTCAAAAGTGGCACACTGATTTGACTCGAAAGTGACACTGAAACAATAATGTCTGGTCAGGGTTTTATTAAGTCATTTCTCCATGTTCACCTTTTGCTATCATTTTAATTAGAGTCTTTACATAACGATTTAAAATGCCATGAGATGACTGTTGACTGGCACTAAATAAAACTGCGCTGAATTTGATTTCAGCTACTGTCCTCATGAACAGGACTGCTTCAAACAGGGCCATTGTAATCAGTGTTCTTCCTTATTACTCAGAAATGACTCACTGAGAGTAGTTGTTGAGTTTTTGTTGTCCATGCGTAAAATTGTGACGCGTTCACATTGTCGTATAACCCGGTGAGTAATCTTCTGATGAGGAAACAAAACCAAAGAAAATAAACTGATGGTTCTTTTTAGTTTGTCGATGTCAGTGACAGGTGGACTGTTTAATCTTCTGTGTTGCAACTTTCCAATCAAAGGTCACATCAGTAGTAAAGCCTCACGCCAGTCAAATTAGAAGACGGTGTAAACCTTCAGTACTACTTATTAAAAGATTTACGTGAGTTTATGTATATATTGGAGCTTGCATGTGTAATTTTGACCATGTGTGTATTAGAGGAAATCCAAATAAAGTCAATTTTTGCTTTTTAAGGTTATTAAAAGATCTATTCTAGGAAAAGAACAGATCGAAGGAAGTATTAAATTCGTGCCCATTTGGAGTGCCTGTAAACTCTTGACCACAACTGTATGTGGTGGATTTTTATACTTTGTTTTTATTTAGGTGTTTAAAGTCCAGATTGGCTAATTATTTGTTAAATATTTGGATAATCCTTTAAAAATCAAGCAAATATTTGTAAGCGGGACAAGGCGGGATGTTTGACTTTGACTCGAGAAGGAAATGTTCTGGCTACAGTCCAGAGTTCAGCACTGGCGTGGGAAAGGCGTAGGAATGGTCACAAAGCGTACATAAGGCCAGTGACTCCCTGCGTGTGTGTGTGTGCGCAAGTAAGAGTGTTGAGAAAGCTTGGAGGGGACAACACTGCATGTAGCAGAGAACACTGTTAGCATGTGCTGATCGACAGGCCGGTCACGTTGGCCGTGAGAGCGGCTCGTCTGTGTTTGTGAGACGTTCAGATGGATAGAGAGTCCTTTATCTTGGCAAATGTCAGACAGCTAAGGGCTGCGGATGCAGATGACTTAAGATCAGTGGAAAGAGGCTAAAAGAAAAAAATTTCACATGCAGCACACTAAACAAAAACCTGAGGACTACAATCCTCTTTCAAGTCACTTTTTTGGTTTTTGTTGACATGCATAATTAAAGTGCAGCGAGACCAAAAGAACATGTCTAAAAGGTCGACTTTGGAAGTGCAAAACTTCAAAAGACAACTTGATATCAAACAATCCCAATATGTGCTGAAATATTTCTGTTTCAAGCACAATGGATTTGTTTTTTAAGCCTATTGTTGTTTTTTTTGTTGTTTTTTGAGCCAACCTTTCAAAGTAAGTCTTTGATTTAAAAAGTCATAATAACTTGACTTTTGTAAATGTGAGTTACTTTGGTTTTTTATTTAAAAAGAATGCACTTATTACCCCAGATGCTTGTAGATATTATTACTTTGGGCCTGTGGTGTTTTTTAATCCATCCAGACCGTTTCAGTGTGAATGACCATTTTTGGAAATATTGTCCATGTTATTTATTTATTTTATTTTATTTTTTGTTTCACACATGGTACAGCAGTAATTCATTCCCACACACAACCTTCCATTCAATTAAAGTAACACTGTTTCCATGCATGAAAAGGAGCAGGAAGAAGAATCCTTATTGATACCTGCCCCCTATTTGTGATAATACAAGTAGGCAACTAAAATTACACTCTGACAATTTTCTGCACATAACAAAACAAAACAAACATAACAATATACTCAACAATGAGCAATACCACTAAATATCAAACTAAAAGGATCATTTTTCTACAATTAAATTCTATTATTTTCAACTTCTTCATATTGGTTTATCATTTTATTCTTATAGCAGATTTTAAATTGAGAAACATCTGTACAACACTTAAGATGATCACTGAGAGAATTCCAGTTATGCCTGTGACTGTTGGACACATTTGCCTTTGTGTGGTTCGAGCAAACCGGTGCTTAAAATAAAACTTCCTTCTGCCGTCCCCATTTTCTGAACACAATACAAATAAACTTTGTAACTTAAGAGGTAGTGTTTTATTTTTTGCCCTAAACATAATAGTTAAAGTCTGTAATTTTACTGTGTCTTCTAGTTTTAATAATTTCAATTTTCTAAACAAATTATTAGTGTGTTCTCTATATTTAACATTGTGCATAATTCGAAGCGCTGTCTTCTGTAATAAATATAATGGTTTCATATTAGTCACATATGTATTCCCCCATACTTCAACACAATAACTCAGATAGGGTAGAAACAATAAAAAATATAATATTCTCATTGTCTTGTAATCTAATATATATCTAACATTACCCAGGATATAAATACTGTTCTCTTTAATACTAAAATATGACAGTATTCTATACTTCTTATGGTTATTGAAGTATCAAAAACAGAATTTAAAAATTTGCATTTAAAATTGCACAAAATAAATCGATCTTTAATTGTAAGCAGTTTCCCCCATAAACTGCATGATTGTGGAGAAAGACCCAACTGTGATGAGAGGCTCGTGCTTGGCTGTATGCATTAATGTCATCCAGTCTCTATTGAGGGTAATGTTAGCTAGCGGCATGTTTTATCTGACTAGTAAATGGAGAAAATTGTAAAACCACAATTTTTCTTTATGATTTTGGACTAATTGGGTGTGGAAAAAGTGACTGTTGGTTTATTTTTTCAATTACTGTATTTAGGTACTTCATGGTAGGACAGGGAGAGTGCTTTTAGTTTAATGAAACAGGCAGCAAAGACAACAACTACAGCTCTGAAACTCACACCATAACAATCTGGATTGAAACACACCACTACAGGCTACAGGGGGGAAAGTATTTGGGTTGTTCTGCTTCTTTAAGTTTCTGCTTGACAGCTTTTTAAATGATGAAAGTTTTGGATGAAAATATTATTTTCTGTGAAAAGTAAAATATCAAATTAGGTACAGTTTTGTGTCTTGATGCATGCTCAATCATCCAAGTAAGGAAAGTTGATTCTGGTCATCTGGATGTAGCGAATCAACTTTTTTGGAAAGTACAGTTTTACTTTTCAAAGAAAATATCAGGATTAGTGTTGGCCCAGATATGCCAGGAGGAGGGGAAAAAAAGCATAATCCTCTTTGTAACAAGAGCATTTTTTGCTGTGTACACACAGACACACACACACAGACACACACACACACAGCCATTATGTTGCAGGGGTGGTTTTAAGGAACTAAATTACCACTTTCCCTCGTGCACTGTCAAAGCCTCTAATGATACAGTACTGTCAGTGAAGAGAATAGCCATGACACTTCAGAGCCTTGTCCGCATGCACACACACAAGCAACACACATCACACACACCCACACACACAGTGTTATTAGATTGTAATAGAGGCCACCTGGTCCCCTGTCCACTGTGTTTGTGGCACCAGATGTGCAAACCTCATCAGGCCATCAGTGGATGCACTTAATTTAATAACAGACATCTTAATACCATGTTGCTGCTCTTTACATACACACAGACATCCACATATGTCTAAACAAGGATAAATGTATTTGTCTACCTAAAACATAAATAAATAAATAAATAAATAAATAAATAAATAAATAAAATAAATTAAAATAAAATAAATTAAAATAAATTAAAATAAAATAAAATAAAATAACATTTTAATGAAACAAAAATGTCTGACAAGAAAAACTCCGATATCTTCACTCAATAAACTTTAGGTATTACCAGCTGACTACAAGCTTGAAGCGTTTAGCTGATCTGGCTAGTGATTATGCAGTTTTTACATCCTGATCACTAAAATTAGAGTTCATTTAGGGAATCCTTCAAAATAAGTGCCTCGAATGTGCCATTTCAAGATGGCTGCCAATAGTAGCAAGCGTGCAGAAAGGCTCTAATTATTGTTTAAGAGTTGCTCCATATTTCATCAGGTTTTTGAACCAATCGCTTACTGCTACGCGCAAAATCTGAGGACACGCAGGCCTAGATCTTAGCTAAAGGCAAACTACACGTGCAGATTGTGTCCATAGCTGAATCACCGTGGCTTGTTTTGCTTCATATTTGATGTTTGAGGCGTTCAAAGTCTTTTTTAAAGTCCGAGCGTGTACTTACAGTTTTGATGACTCTTGGTGACACTGTCTGAGTCCAAGGCGTGGTAGAAGTCGTAGATGGAACGACCCAGCAGATCCTCGGGAGTGTAACCCATCAACTCTGTTACCCTGGAACACAGACACAGACATTTAATAAGACACGGGCTTTTACTTATTATTTGAACTTTTCTCACATGTACGACTCAAAACACAAATCCTGCACTCCATCCTGAACTTCAAAAGACATCATGTGCCATTTGGAAATCAACCTGAAAGGTGGATAGATTTCCAAAAATAAGAATTGCTCGTTCTGTCTCCAACCTCCCGGTGCTTCAGGGAACAGCTAATCTCTCGTCTCTCATCACAAGTTCACGTTGTTAATCAGGATTTCGTTGCTGGCTTTCAATAACCACGTTGATAAAACTCCCTTTTATTTCTCCTCAACTCTTTCGCCTGTAAGTAGAGGTTTTGAGACTAAATAACAGGATTACTGTAATCTGATTACAGGTGCACTAATTTAAATGAAGTTTTTGAGTGCTGAAAATAATTACATACTTAGCTTCAGGCTGTTTTGACAGCAAATACACTTATTTATATACGTTATTAACTTTAGTTTAATTTTGACTTCACTGAGAAGCCAACAATTAGGCTAAGGGTCAAAAGCAGAGCCTCTTCCAAACAAACTGTGCTGTGAGAACATGATTCAAACCTACAACAGGAAATGGGCCCCTGAAAACAAGGTTTTATCAGGATAAGGAGACCGGGGAGGGTAAACTGGGACCGAGAATGAAGATAAGTTGTACTTAACCCAAATTAAAGTGCTAGGAATGTGATTTTATTTAACTCCAACTGCCACCAAAATGTTTCACTCTGGCATGAGGATAAACTCCATCACCTTGGATAAGCAAGCTGCTGACTGAGTGGATGTGACTCAGAGTTTAGGGATAGGAAACACTGCAGCACCGTTTTATCCTATTTGTACCTCTGATCATCACACTCAACATTTTTTGATGTCAAATCAGTTAAAATACAGTTTTCATCATCTATATTGCCCTTTAGATAGCTTTGGAGGTGTGAAGCCAAAGTTTCATTGAGATGAACAGTCAGCGGATGATGCGGTGGATTTATTGTGTGAGGGACAGAGCGAGAGGTCTGGTGATGCAGACCCTCAGATTGCGTAACGCTGACAGATGTAGTGAGGAAAGGGAGGGAAGGGAGGAAAGGGAGGGGATGAATGTCTGGAGGGAAGAGGAGTACATAGGCACAATGGGTTTAAAAAAAATGCATTAAGGCCAGAGAGGAGAGTCAGAGTGGGGAAAGAGACGAAACAAAAGCATTAATAAAACATGGTCACAACTAAAATAGCTTCGAATTACAACAATGATGATTACGATGGTGATTGCTTTCTTTTCTTTCCTTCCATTCATTTCCTGCATGTTAAGTAAGTACGAGTGTTTCACTGTTATTTTTATGTTATTGTGCATCACGGTGTACTTTACATTATTACAGATATAAAAGCAACAAATGACAGTAAGACCAAAGCAGAAGAGCACATTACCCTGCACGCTATCGTCTGCATACTAGAGGTGGGAATCACCATACATCTCACGATACAATATTATCACAATACTTAACGCACGATACGATATTATTGCAATTTTTTAAAATATTTTGCGATATTCAGATTCTGTACATAAAGGTAAACTTTATCAATATTTATTTTATCTAATATCAAAGTCTCACACTCAGTCTTTCTCTCATTTCAGTTTTATTGTTGACAAACTGAACGGTTTGTATTACAGTCTAGTCCAACTTAACTGAATCAACCATCTGGTACAATTATAGCTATTCTGAACTATGCAGTTTATGAAAACTATGCAGCCCCTTCAGCAACTGAAGAATTTGAAAGTAAATTAAAACAAAATATAATTTTACATTAAATAAAAAAGTTTTAAACTTAATTAAAATAAAACATGTCTTAAATTAAAATAAATAAACTGTCATGTTTATTTCTGCCATAAACAAGTTAAACACATTTGGACAGTGAAGGAATGTCAGGATTCTTGCTCAGAAAAAGGATCAACATGCTCTGAAGTCAGAGCACAAAAACCTTTTTTGTAACAAAATATCGATTTCTGCTGTCCCTGTATCGATACATTATTAGCAAGCAAAATATCACCATACTACACAGTATCAATTTTTCCCCCACCCCTACTGCATACGAATGATTTTATACAAATGTTTGAATTAAAACTCTAAAATGAATTAATGCAGGAATCTGATAGATCTACAACATGCACTGTAATAAGTAATGATTACTTGCATGACATTTCTGAGTGACACTTAAAGTAACATAGTACACACAGAAGTGTTGTCCAAGTCTAAATTATCCAAATTGTATAACTTTAGAAATTCCCTTTGTGTCCTTTTGTGTTTGTATTCCTTATACTGTAGAATTGAGAATACAGCCAATAGCCATACGTCATTTATAAAGCTGGTATTTAATCATAAAATGGACTTTCTTACTGTACTTAGTAAATTATAAAGAATCAACAGGGACACTGAGGGGAGGAAATAATTGTTCTTCTTAGGTCAAACAGAGTTTAAGCAAACTAAAAGGTTAAACTTCTGATTGTTACCCCTCTTGACGAACTAATTATTCCTAAGTGATACGTCTCTGTTCTTTCCCCCTCTCTCTCCTTCTTTGTTTCCTCCATCTCTCACACTGCCAGGCATGAGCTGAAGAAACTTTCTGTCCCTCCTCTAATGAGTGTAAGTCTCTGCCGAGCCAGGAGGGTCGACCCACCTACAATAAACTCATTTGTGTAATTGGAGAGAAGATTTAGGCGGCTATTAAATTGCACTAAAAAGGGTGAAAAAGAAAATGGGCTCTTGTTTGTAGTGCGGTCACGCACAGACCTGTGCATGCAATACACAAAAGGAACATTTCTCTTGCATGAGAGGCTTGATAAGATTACAGATTTGCGTGCATGCGATTGTGTAACACCAATCTGAAAATGCGCCGTGTTCCCTTCTCGTGCCAGTGGGAAAGAAATATCTGGGTGCAAACTATGCAGTCCTTTTTAGGTTTAAGATAGCTGCTTTTCATGCTAACCTACAAGTGACGAATGATACCTGACACAATGTCAGATGTCATTTTGTTTGGCAGCTTTAAAAATGTTTCAGCTTTTAGGCTTGTTCACGCTCTAATCCAGGGTCATTAACACTTGGCACGCTCTGACAACGGCATGACAGCGCCTCATTCATTTAGGTTTCATCACCAACTTCTATTTTCTTACCTGCTAAGTCAACACACTGCAATCGCTCAAGTCTTCTGTGTGTGTCAGACTTTAAGAGTTATGTTTTAATTGGCAGCAATGTGAATCTGCTGCTCTACTGAGGTTCAAACCAAATATAGGTGCATAATATACGCTTCGGTGAATATATTTTTATCATTTAATAAGAAATCTAAAAAATATGTTTCTGCCTACCGCTCGTCACAGTAGGTGAATTTCATGTCCATGCTGTGTCTGCTCAGGAAGGTCTTGCTGTCCAGCGGCGTGTCGATGTTGGACGGGTGCGGTATTGGTTCGCACATCAGGACAGCACATGTGAGCGGAGGCTCTTTGAAGCCACACAGCACTCGTGGAGGGCAGCTGTTGTACATCCTCAGTTGTCCGGTGCAGTGAAGCACCTGAGGATGGAGTTTACACAGTGTCAGAGTTACCCCTGTGGTGAATAACATGCAGCCATAGCGCGATTATTACAGTTTTCCCTATCTGAGTGTTCATATTTACCATGACGCAGACACCTATTGTAGTGGTCATGTCTTTTTTCCCCCCAAATAACTCGATATTAATGGCCAGGGCTGCGATGGTTTCTTCAAAAGACTGTAAATTACGTCTTACCTTTAAAAATAATGCTTTGCATTACTGCTATACAACCCAGAGAAAGCATTTCTCTACACTATTTGTTACACTACTTTTGTGTTGCTGCACAAGATTGCTTGTGGAATTGCTATTTAAGGATATAACATTAAACTTTTAACATGGGCTTCTAGACTCCTACCAGCATCATGAATTGCTCTGGATGATGGAACTCCAGGCCTCGAGGGCCGGTGTCCTGCAGGTTTTAGATCTCACCCTGGGTCAACACACCTGAATCACATGATTAGTTCATTACCAGGCCTCTGGAGAACTTCAAGACATGTTGAGGAGGTAATTTAGCCATTTGAATCAGCTGTGTTGGATGAAGAACACATCTAAAACCTGCAGGACACCGGCCCTTGAGGCCTGAAGTTCCCCCAACCCTGTTCTAAAATCTAAACCCTACCTGTGTCCAATATGTGGCTAAATCTATTCAAAATGTAATAATCTCATTTTGTGTGTGCAGTTGCTGCAGATGTGATGCTTTGTAGATGTAGCAGTTGTTACCTTCCAGCTGGCTGACTTGAGGTTGACGGTGCGTCCTCTGTTGGTCACCGTGCATTTCATCCTCATGAAGAAATCTCTCTCTGTGCTCAGCTCTTTGCCTTTTTTACCAAAGCCACTTCCTGGAAGACACAAAAAACAGTGTGTCAGAAGTCATCATCTGAATCATCATACCATAATACAAAGTCACTGAGCAGGGGCAAACAGAAGCATTTAAATGATTCAGACCTGCTCTTGTGAACAGCTTTTTAGCTTTTTGCACAGTATATAAAATTCCCTTGACATTAAAGCATGATAATATATGGATCCTATAAGTATGAGGAGATTTAAAACAAAGTTCAGTGTCTTTTTTTTTTTTTGCAATATAATAAACTGGAAGTTCACTCCCTTTATCTCCCTTCCAGCTTAGACACAGAGGACTTGGAAAATAGGCCAAGCTGTTACATCACAAGGTCAGAGTTCAGCCCCGGAGCTGCAGCCACAGAGCAAAGACAAGTGAGTCTTTTGTCAAACTCCACGCTTAAAAGTGTGTCTCTATCTCCATATGGTTACACTCGAGCAAAACAAACACCACATAAAAGTTTCCCCGACACTTACAACCACTTTCATGTTCAGATGTGAATGAGTGTGGAGTGAAAGTGTGTTAAATAGAAAGGGTCTATAAATCAGAAGGTATCGTTCTGCTTGTGTGCTTTGTGGCCACTGCTGATAAGAGTTATCAACCACAGCACAGCGAGTGTGACCCTGTATGTGTGCAGGAGAGAGGGAAGGAGTAGAAAGTGGATTCACAGACAGAAAACATGTAGTATGGGTGTACTTCTGGGTCTGCTTTGCACTGCAAGTGTAACATCTCGTCACTATCTCTACCCCATAATGCCTTGTTCCTCTCTCAGCGCCTTCCCTCGTCTGCTCTTCCTCACGGTAGCAGCTCTTATCGGCTTTCCTTTGCACATGTACTTTACAACTCCTCTACTTTATCTGTTTATAGGTTCCTCTCTGTATGACCTTTGAACTTTTGTTCTCATGTTTTTTTCCCCCCTTGTGGACCCATCAGATATAGAATATTAATAACCACGCTCTGTTCATGTTTTGAATTGTTTTGCATAGATCGTTTCTGTCCCACAAGTAAAAGCAGGAGAGTTAAATGGCTCCGTAACAGTAAGAGCTGCAGGGCTGTACAAAGCATGCGGAAGATGTCAGGCGTTACACAGATTTACTATTTCAGAAGAATGATTTTTCATCCTCAAGTAAATCAGAGGATATAGATGTCTGAGGGTCCATTAAATACTTTGGTCAACTCCTAGATAAGACAGCTGCTGACAACAAGCTGACAGTACTGTGGAATATCATCGTCCTGTAGGATTGTGCAGGATTTACAAGCCCCTGAACTTTCCTCTAGCACCACAGCCAGCCAAACACTTCTAACTAATCTACATTGGCCTCAATATTGAGCCACTGGTACATGAAGTGAAGAACCTGTCCAGGCTATATTAGACCTAAGCTAAAGTGTACATGTCTGCAAGTATGCACGGTGTGTTTAAGTCAGTGTTGACATCACCCACACTACACTACAACACAGCAACCACGCTTGAATCTTCCATATGGACAGCTGTCTGCATAAGTATGTGCAAAAGCATATCAGCAACTGTGCATTCAGTTTTCGGAAGTTCAAACGTTTTTAGGAAGAAAATGGGCAGATTTAACAACTCCTGAATAATCATTTAAGTTCATTTAAATTCCTCAGACTCTAAAAAGTGAGCATTTATCTGATGGAATTAGCCACTGACATCAAATCGAGTCAACGCCCGGACCAGTGAGACGTGTTTGGGCAGCACAAGGGATTTTGTTAGTTATATGGCCGAACTGTGGGAATAAAGGGCATAAAAGGAAAAAAAAAAATATATATATCACACTATTAAGAAGAAGAAAACATGCTTATTATGACTTAATGTCATTAAAAAAAAAAAGTCAAGGTTAACACAGTCATTATATCCCTCGGCCCACATGACAGGAGTTGGAAAGTAAGCCAAGCTGTTACATAACAAGTGAGAGTTCAGCCTTGGAGCGATGCCTCAGAGCCAAGAAATGAAGTGTCAAACTCCAAACTCAAGTCTTTATCTCCGTATAGCTAAAGTTGAGCAAAACAAACACCAGACGAACGTCTCTTCAGGCCAAAAACAACTGCGTACGTTAATATGTGAGTGACTGAGTGAACGATTTAAATAGAAACAGGTCTATAAAATATAAAGTATTGTTCTACTTGCAAGTTTTGCGGCCAGTGCTGATAAGCGTTATCAACACTCTGTGTGTGCTTATATTCTATATATACACACATGCAGGGGAAAGAGTTCAAATACTCAACAAAAAATAAATAAATAAGTTTAAATGAGTTTGTTTGCGTTAACATCAGCTGATGACATTTTATTTCACTGGAGTCACGCTGCAGATACGTAACACCAGTGCGACTACACATACACAAGTAAAGAAGTCACACCGGTGTTACTTGTCCACAGAAATGTCCAAAAAGCAGCAAACTAACACAATATTGGTTTATTGTCTTTTATAATTGAGGCGACTGTTGTTGTGATTTGGCACTACATTAAAAAAATTGATTTGAAATCAGAAACAACTAGAATTAAAATACAAACTCTAACATGATTGGGGGAAGTTTACTCAGATTATGCCTCCAGTTATCCAGCATGGCTGCATGACTTCAAACTTACATAATCTCAAAATGCTGTAAAAGTGGACCTAATGAACCGCTGCCACGATTTCAAATGGTGAAGTCAGAGTGTGTACAGGCAATGAATTAATATGAGGCACGCTCTCGGGTTTAGATGATACACGGTTTAACACAGTTTCTTTTGCTCTTGTTACTGTATGATGTCATTGTGAGTGGTCATGAAAGCGGACTCAATACGGAGGGTGACCATAAATGAGGAGGAGCTGATTTCAGACAGAATGAACTGAAAGGCGAATTTTTCCTTTACTAACAATATGAAGCTGGTAATGAGTATTACAGGTGACCTTTAAATGTTTCCAGTCTGAATCAAAGCTTAGGAATCTTGTCTTCTGGGCTCGAAGACTTAACTATTCGTATTGTGAGCATCTTTTAAGTGTCATTTTTTTATTATTTTTTTAATTTGCGTGGTATTAATGCTCTCCAGTGATTTGCTTAATTTGTTTTCTGGAGGCGGCTGCACACCGGTGCAGCCCCCTCTAGCTTCTGCCCGGTGGCTACTGGGTGACCCCTCGTCTGGGGATCCTCAGCCCTTCCCATGAAGGTGGCACGGATGCCCCTCCGGTGGTCCTCCTTGGGCTCTTGCACTCTGGGGCCTCTGGATGTCTGGGGCCTGGATCTCCTCCATGCCTGCTTCATGCCCTGGGGGGCGGGGCTATGGCTCTCTACATCCTCTAGCAGACCATTACATGGGGAAACCATTTGAATACAAGCGCGCCGATCCACACAGGTGTGCACACGGGTGTTCACTGTTCATAGACTTAAATCACACCTTTCTTGGCTGCTACTTCAAAGCACATTGTGCGCTGTCTGTCCTGCGTGCTGCACAACAACATTCAATATTTAGTATTTACTGCTGTTTACACTTAGCTAGATTAATGTGATGGTGTTGTGTTTAGTATGTTGCTCTGTTTTGGGTTTTTTTTGCTTGTTTTCTCTTCTTTTTCTCTCAACAGGTGATCCAGGAGATATTTTTTCCCCCCCCTTTCTCACTGTCCCTCTCCCCTTCTGTTTTTCTTCTCCTTCCTCTTTCTTTCTCCCTTTCCTATCCCTCACTCATGTCTGTCCCGTCTGTAACAACTGAAAATAAAATAAAATAAATAATAAAAACCAAGGTCGATCAAATGGACCAATACGGCAATGCCATGATGATCCATTTGGCAAAATAAATCCATTGGGTATCCTTGTTGGTCTTCAGACAACAATTCTGACGGCTAAAGAACCAAATGGGACAGGCAAAAAAAAAGAAAAAGAAAAGAAAAAAAAATGTTTTCTGTTACATAGGTCTTTCTATGATCTCCTCATGGTGACGTGGGTGGGACAAAACATCAACTTTGTACACAGGATATCCTATTATCTAATAGGCAGCTTAGCTTGTGAATTACTGAGCAAATTTATTCTTTTATTGAGTAGATAAGACTCCACAGACATTCCTCTACTTTATTTCAGGGGGCATTTTTTGATAAGGAGGAGAATGAAAAGATCACTTGTCATGTCAGAATGACTGCATATTTTTTTTAATCAGTAAACCATAATCAGGTGAATGTAACGGTTGTATGAGATTGTGTACTAACCAGTCGTCTTCAGACTGAGGTTTTCTCTGATCTCCTCATGGTCGCATGGGTGGGTGAAGTCAAAGATGCTGTGACCAGTAAGCTCCACCTGAAAAACAAAAAGCAAACAAATAAATAAAAATCCTGAAATAAGGAATGTTAAATAAAGATATACAATTGCCTTTCTGTTACAGTTTTCTCTACATTTTACAGTAGTTGTTCCATCAGTTAGACATGCTGCATATTTCTTTTTCTGCCACCAGCACCAGTAGTTTGTTTGGGATAAATAGATGAAGAGGGGGTAGTGAGCGTGATGGCGGCCACCATGAATGAACAAATGCACAAAGGTGTGTCACCTCCAGAAACACAGAATGCTTCAACACTAAACTAACAAAACTAAAGTTTAGCAGCTTGTGATTGTAATCCTCTGATAACCAGTCAAGCTGCACTTTCTATGCAGTTTATATTTGCCCCATATAATATAAAATATGTAATGAACACACTGAAAGAATTAAATTTGGACATCAAAGACAACCAGAAGTGAAATGCGTCTCCTTCTGTTCCACAGCAAATCAAATCACTTTTATTGTCACATCACATGTGCAGGTACACTGGTACAGCACATGTGAGTGAAATTCTTGTGTGCGAGCTTCACAAGCAACAGAGGTGTGCAAAGTACAATAACATAAGAACAAGCAAATATAAGAATGGCTAAATCTGAGAATTATATGAATAAATATATGTACAATATAAGAGAGTATGCATATTACTGAATGTTTATACTAAATATGTATGTCTACGTGTGTGTGTGTGTATACATATTTTACAAATTAAATAGAGTAAAAATAAAATAAATATATAAAATATACAGAGGTTGGTAGTTGGATTGTGCAAAACAAGTGGCATTTATATACAGTATGGAGTGCAACGGTGTAAGGAGTGAAGAAAGACCACTACGTTTTTGGACAAATCTACCACAAATGATACATTCTTCCAGAAAATCCACTTAAGGGACATCGAGTTCAGGCAGATGGGTCAGAAGGACAGCCTGAAATCAGAAAGCTGAGGGCAGCGCAGGGTCGCAAAGCAGAGCTTTTGTTTCATCGTTTACAGTAAACGTCTCCTTTACGATTGGCTGTTTAAGTTGGTGCCAGAGAGGGTGGGGAAAGAAAATGCCGTCTTGACTGAACACACACTGCTGGCATGACAGGCATTTCACATAAACACACCCCACTCTCTCCTGACTACCCGTTAACATCCTCATCTGCGTCCTGTCTGACTGGGTTAATGTCTTTCTTCCAATCTTCTTGAGAAGTTGAAGAAAATAAAAAAAATCTATCCACATGTCACGTGCAAAGATGTTAGACGTTGGTGAGGTTTATGACCACTCAAAGCACTTTAAACTACAAGCCAAATTCACCTGTATTTATATGGCACTTTATTCTGTGTCTGTGGATGCCCCCCTGCCCCCCCACAAAAACAAAAAAAGCATCAACTATGACTGCGTGGAAATAAACAGGAACTGATCACATTTAGTGTCTGCACATGTCTGTTTATTTAAGTGTTCTTTAATGGCTGTGTACCTGCGTGAGTCCCATGAATTTGTTGATGTTCTCGGACAGGAAGATCATGTCACCATCTGATGTTACCACGGTGACGAAGCCCTCCAGAGACTTCAGGTACAGGCTGTCCATCTGTCCGTTGTCCTCGCTGCCGTCGCTGCTGCTGCTGCTGCAGCCTGGAGGGAGAGGCAGCAAACAAGAGACGCTCACAAATTGTTTCTCATTCAGTGCTGATTATAAATGGATATCATTGTAAATCTGTGTGTGTTTGTGTGCACGCATCAGGCTTGTTTTCCCTCTTGAAGCTTTGGCTCGGGGACAAAACAAACCACTGTAGCTTCTTCCTGCGTCTCCGGCCACCCCTGATCCTCGACCCTGACAAACTGCAGGCAAACTGCTCAAGCGGTGCCCGCTTTTAGGACATAACTTGCAATTATGCTCAAATACGCTCAGCGCAGTATCCAAACATTTACACACAGTGACTCCAGTCTGTCCACAGTGTCTTGTTTCAGCTAATTGATAGAAAAAACACCTCTAGCCTCGAGCTGGCCCCAATTCAAGAGGCAGGGCGTATGCGTTTGCAGACGCTGGCTTCACGCTGAACAAAGCCCAGTAGTTGATGGGGGTGGAGGGTGGGAAGCTTGCAATTCCTCCAGTGTGTTTCCCTGAGATAAGAGAGAGCAACTCTCAAGGCTTCCAACGAGGCCTGGGGCTTGAGTTTGGAGCTGGGCCCAGATAGCATTAGCCCCTGAGGGACCTGGAGCTTTCACATGGGCCCCAGGGAGCTGGGGAGACTCTCAAGGCTCTATCCAAAGACCAGCGCCACCTTTGGCCTAAATACTAAGCTGTGATTACCAGTCATTTGAACCGAGTTGCACTTTTCTTCTCTGTGCTGTTCTTTGGTTGCGTAACTGCCCTCGTTTCATAATAATGGGAGCAGAACAGAGCGTTTGATAGGGACAGCTGCTGCTAAGATAATCATTTCCCCTCTATTTTCTGACATTTGTCCGGTCATACTGGACAGAATGAAGGGACAGAGCAGTGAGGCAAAATAAGTTTCTCACAATATGAACTCAGAACATTATGTGACTGTCATAGTGGGAATTCTTTTTCCGCCATTGTCCTGTTCGTCACGTTTGTAAAGACGGAATATCTGGTGCATGCTTTCACATGCCAAACAAAAAAGATTCAGGGTGTGCTACACATTAGGACGCCACAAGAGAAAACCTTGACAATGTCACCTACCCGATGTGGGCTTCAGGGACTGAGGCTCAAATGAGCATCTATTTTTTTGGGTTAGGATTTGATTTTAAAACGAGGAGAAGAAAACGTGAAACTGAACAAAAACAAATATTTTCTTTCTTTCTTGTTGAGCCTAAACTGTCAGAATAGTTTTGTTAGGTCAGTAAATGCCTGAAGGGAACCAGTACCAAATATTTAGACATAAATCTAAAAGTAAGGCACAATTTCGATAAGTACCATTAAAAAAAACAAATACATAACACACAAACTGTTTTCTGAAAAGATGAGAAATATTCAGTAATGAACGCAACCAAGGATAGAAAAAAAGAAAATCCATATGCACATCTTGTCTGTCATTTATGCACATGTTACTAAAGCAGTAACTTAACATAAAAACACTCTACTGAAAACATCTGTTACAATAATTGTTTGGAAATTTCTATATTTTTTCCCTTATTTTGGTCAATCTGCTTTTTATTCTACTCCTTATCCAATCGCTAGGGTTGCTGGAATGTTGAGCATATCCTGGTATATGAGCATGAACTGAGCATATCCTCACACCCATTAACAACAGGCAGGGCTCTGCTGGACAGTGGGTTCAAACTTATCAAACTTTTTTCTATTTGGCTGATGATTTCAGACAATCCCAGTGTTGGTCAGGAGATCAGGTGGTTAGAGCCAATATTGTGTCACTAAGACGCTGAACTGATGTTGTGCTCATAAGTTTAGTTTTAAAGCAATAAAATAGGCTAAAAACACTTAACACTTTTAAGTATCTCAAGTATATTTATTTTGATTTCCATTAACTTCAGCAGTTTGTAGTCTTTGAGGGAGCCGCATTCTCAAAATATCTTATAATAGCATGTATAAAATATATATAAAAGTAGTTGCTTAAAATCTGGGGAAATATTTATTAAAGCATGAGGAGAGGAAGGAGCAGGATTTCAGCATGTTTTATCATATATTAGAGCTGCACGTGGTGCAATTATGTGTTTATTTTAAATTATTTCTCTTAAGTTATATGCTAAGAAAACGTTAAGCACACTAAAGATACTTTTTTAAAAACATAAATTATTAATTTATTATGAACTCAATTGAGGGAATTTGCAATTTGCCAGAGAACAAATGGCGTACAGATGAAAACAAAATATTTGGCCGTCTGATCAAAGGGCAGTAAATCAGTATATTTCCCAAAATGTAGGACTCTACTTCAAACACAGCTGGGACCACTGCAATTAGGAACGCATATGTTTCACAGTATTTTAAGTTAAGTCAAAGTCAAGTCAAAAATACAGCTGAATCCTTTGAGTACCTCCTAATCAGTACATCAAAGTTCATCAGGTCCCAACTGAGCGTACGTTACATAAGGGAGGCGTTCCCTACAGCAGCTCTTGGAGGCATACACAGTATGTTTGTGTGTTTGTGAGGGTGCATTCCAGCATGTTTGGCGCCAAGGCAGTCGGCTGTTATGGCTAGCAGGGGTAACGCCAGCACCAGCCGAACGATGGGCAGAGCTCTTCGTTTCCTCCGCAATCTCTCCTTCCATCACGGAGCAATCAGACCGGCCTGATAATGCTGTATCTGCAGCTGCATCTCATGGATCTCCTTGTGCTCTCCTCCCCTCTCACCCGCTGCTTTCCTACCCTCATTACCTTTACAGCTCCTCCCCGTGCACGCCTCCTCCTCCTCCTCTCGTTCGCACTTGTTAACCTCTCGTTTACATACATCTCATACATACTCCCCCCACCACCACCTCCCTTAACACTTCTTTATCTATGGCGAGCACGTCTGACAACCGCTACTGGAATTTCAGGAAATGTTAATCACCCTAAATTGGTTGTATCACCCAAATTACTTTTGAGTGCTTTGAGAAAGTTTCCGTAGCTACCATTGTGTTCGGATAGAGGCAGATGTTTTACAGGTGGATATCTCAAAATCTTGGAATTTGAAACTGAAACCATTTGCATTTTTTTCTCTTTTTGTGGTTAACTAACCCTTTAACCTCAGGCAAACGCGCAACGAATGTGCTGCTGGATTGCTTTTTTTTTAATCTTTGTAAAACACCCTGATTAATTGTTCTTTTTTAGTGGAAACTCAGCCCATATTCCATAATCTTTATCAAGCATCGATTTAATTTGTGTAATTTGTGCGCTTTAAAATCCTTAAAACTACTTGAGCTGCTAAATGAATAAAGAAACGACACATAAATGCTCTGATTAATGATCGTCTACAAAGAAGAAATGGGAAGTAGTGATCATTGTTGTTTAAGGAAGCACTGGTTGAATGCATGGCTATTTCCTCTGCGAACAATGAAAGTAGTCAATCATAAATAAAGAGCAATAAATAGAAATATCAAAAGTTACATAAGAATAGACTAATGGCAGTCTAAAGATTTACAGATAAGTCTAAGCTATGGCATTAATCACAGTGCTTTCCTGTGTTTTATTACAATGGTGTCGTAGAGCTGACAGCTTTTATTAATTGCTATAAAAATGGTTTTAAAAGAAATTATAAATCAGGTCAGCTCACAAAGTGTGAATGATGGGAATTATTTAAATTACATGCCAACATTTTTTTTTCTCCTCCGTGTGTTATAATGACACAGTCAATAAAACAAAAACAAAGAGTCATTTAAATCAGCGACAACCTGAATATTGCTCATCTACGCACAAACAGCTTTGACTTTAAAGATATCGTGGGGATGTTTACCAGCATACAGGTGTCAAAGGTTAAAAGCTCACTTTACCTCCTCCCCCTGTGTGAACTCGAGTTTTCTAGCTCTATTAAGGAAAAATAAACATTTTTTAACAAGCTGCAGCGCTGACAATTGACGTCGGTTGTTAAATTTTGTGGTTCTCTGATCTCGCTTCGAGACATGTGCAGGAATTCCAGAACAATAGGTCTGATTCTTTGTCGAGCTTCCTCGGCTTCTAATTTTAACTAAGACGAGAGGAAGGAGGAGAAGTGCAAAGAAAGACGCCAGCAAATACTTTCCTGCTTTACTGGACAACTCGACATAGCAACAGACACACGCACGAACGTGCCGACGCAAATCTGTGATCACGCGTCAAAGAAGCTGCTGGAGGGAGGTGGTGTGCCGTTTGAATTTTTTCCCCTTTGTGTAACGAATTAAGATTCACTGCACGGAAGCTTGCACCGATTTGCATTTAGACGTGTGTGACAAATTAAAGGAAAAAATACATATGGGCTTGGTAAAGAGCTGATGTGCTGTAAGAACATCTTCAGAGCGCCTTGGTATTGACACACTAAGAACTCTACTGAAGGGATGGCCAATTCTCCCAGGTTCATTCTGTTCTCCTAGAGGTAGTGAGTCCTGTCTGGAGGACCAAAATCGTACATATTTGACATCAAAGGCCAATCACAGCATTGGTGGCAACAAAAGTTGCCTCAAGGTGCTTTATATTGTAAGGTAGACCCTACAATAATACATACAGAGAAAACTCCAACAATGAGCAAGCACTTTGGCGACAGTGGGAAAGAAAAACTCCCTTTTAACAGGAAGAAACCTCCAGCAGAACTTCGTTCAGGGAGGGGCGGGGCCATCTGCAGCGACCGGTTGGGGTGAGAGGAGGATAAAAGACATGCTATGGACATGCATATGCCTATGTTCATAACTGAAACCAAGTCAGGAGTCTCAATTTCTCCCTTTAGTTTGTCACCCATGTGCATATTTGTGTGAGTCTGTGTGTATCTGCCTGTGGCGTAGTGTTCGTACTTATGGCGAGCAGCTTGCGTGTACGGAGGAAGCTGATAGCGAGCCTCATGATGGATGCCTTGTCCAGGTGAGCGCTGACGCTGTGGGATAAAGGCAGCTGGTGGGCCAGCTCGTAGAACACCTCCGTCTCTTTGCTGCGCCTGCAGCGCGCTGCATCGCGAGACTTCTCCTTACGTCTCTCCGAGCTGCTCCTGCGCCACAAAACATGACAGACAAATGGTCATTTAAACATGAACAATGACACATAATCATACGGTTACTCTGGAAGTCAGTTGGCTTAATGAGACAGTCGGTCTTCGTTAATAATTATATTCCAGGTTCTTCTGTATCGTTCAGCAGTTAATCTTCCATGAATGCACTCACTGGTCTCATAAATCCCCATGTGATTCGACAAGCACCAAATGTGCCCGTTTCAAAGGGGGTTCGCTCACAAGTTCGAATACAATGCATCATTCAGTATAAATACAAAGAAGTGGTTGGTTTATAAAGCTTTTCTGCAGCCCTGAGGTACAATAATTGCTCTTTTTTTCCCCCTGAAAAATTAGGACTTACATAATTCCACATCAGAAACAAACTGGGCCATGTGGAAATATCAGCAATATCAGAAATTCACATCAATGATACAACAAATAGAGCTGCAGAAATGTTATTGCGCTGCCTTTGTTTTTGCAACCCAACACACATGAACTCACTTTTTTGATAAAGTTACACAAACATATTCAGTATTCAAAAATTGCTTGACTTGCTTCTTAAAGGACTACGATTGAACCCGAATTTCACTTTGTGTGAGCTTGACACCAGTTATTGACCGTCATACACAGTGTTGGGAAAGTTACTTTTAAAATGTATTCCATTACAGAATACAGAATACATGCCCCAAAATGTATTCTGTAACGTATTCCGTTACGTTACTCTCATTGAGTAACGTATTCTGAATACTTTGGATTACTTAACATATTATCATGCATTTTACAACTACATGAATGTACTATTGCTGTGATTTATTACTATTACTGAAGGTCCGCGGCTCCGAACCGTAGTAAAGGGACCTCTGACTAATACGGGTTCCGTGTGGGGCTCGTAGCCGAAAAATAGCTTTACTATGTTGTCTGGGTCAACTCTGCTAGCGAGAGATGGCGGGAGGCGTTGAAAGGCTGCTCCAACGGAACTTATTGTTTCGGAGGAAAACACGAACACGGTGTACAGTCAAGTTTTAATAGCTTACTTACAACTGGGTTCGTCAGGCACTCTTCTTGGCTGCAGTGGTTATTATTATATTTACATGCTTCCAGCTCCCGTTTCTGCTCGATGACAGCTCGTACTTTTCCTTTTTCTCCCTCCCTCGCTCACAGACACATAACGGGTATGGCAGTCCATTCTCCCTGCAGCACGGACTACACTGCCCATGATGCTACATTCTTTAGAGCTATACCTGTAGCATTCTGCCTGTTAGCTTAGCACAACAACAACAAAAAGGCCTCTCTCACCCAGGAAACACGCAGAGCGAGAGCGTCACCCTGTAACCATGGCAACCGCAACGCTGCCGCCTGGAACAACAGAGCGTAGCTGTCAAACAAAACCCAAACAGTCCTGACCCGCCACAATATGAAACAGGGAAGTACCGCCGTGTAATCCATTTATTTCAACAAAGTAACTGTATTCTAAATACCACCTTTTTAAACGGTAACTGTAACGGAATACAGTTACTCATATTTTGTATTTTAAATACGTAACGGCGGTACATGTATTCCGTTACTCCCCAACACTGGTCATACACAGAAACATCGCTTCAAAGCCTATCAGTGTCTGTCAGTACATTAGGGGACGTCCCTGTTTGAGATGCAGCAGAAAGCCAGTTCAGTTCAGCAGTGGGCAGTCAGGCTGGTTTAAGTTGCAGAAACAGTTTCCGTGTAATGGAAAGCAATAACTTGTATAACGAGTAAAGACACTGCAAGGCAGAGCTACAGAAGGAACACGAAAAAGATGTATTTAGAGATAAGAAAACAATAACTTCTTATGACGCGACACCATTTCCTTCACTTTCTGCATGAAGAGATCAGTCACCAGGTCACTAACACAAACACTGTATATCTATGAAAAACACACATATGTACTCGCTGAAACAGCACACTTCAAAAATGATCAAAAGATCTTTTTATGAGAAAAAAGCAAAATGTGAAAAAAATGCATTAAACTTGTTATAAAAGACGTTCATCCTGGCTTCTGATTTGAATACTCACTAAAATTCAGTCCCTAACCAACTAAAGACTGGCTTTTCTCAACCTTTTCCTCTTGATGTTAAAAGAAAAATAACCATCCCACTGGTAACTCATTCACCTCCTGTGTCCACTTTCATGCATATTTTTGTTCAACTTTCTCATTCATATTTGGATTTAGTGAAACCTATTGAGCAAAATTCAATTTGAACTTTGCCAACAGGAGGATTATACAGCGTGTTTGGAGTCTGTGTTCCATGTCAGGGAAATGGGTTTTAATAGATGTAAATTGGTCTTTAAAAATAAAATTTAAATTGGAAACCTGCTTAAAGACGTGTAGGCAGGTGATTATTTTAATTTCCTCTGGTTAATGCATTTGTTGTTTGAGGGAAAGAGCTTTTGCTCACAGCACCGAGGTTCCAAGATAAAAGCTTTTACTTCAACAATCAAATTGCAATCTGAAAATCTTTTCATGGCGGTCAAGCTATAGCAAAAATGCTGCCAACAAAGCCTACACAAGAGCGAGCCAAATTATGTCAGCAAGCAGAACTCTGGGTAATTTTCCATGCATATGGTTTCTTTTTTTTGGCTCCAGGCTCTGAAAAAGAAATGCATCAGATTTGGACGTGAAAGCTCAAATAGGCGAACAGTCCTAGTTTAATCGCTGATCCAAGACAGCAGCACAACAATCCATATTAGGACATCACACGTGGAGTTTGGCTTTATCTGGGCTCCCTCGTATGCTCAAATTCAACTCTTAGTCACTGGATACCGTCTGCACAACATATGACTGGTAAGGTTGCGCAACAGGGTTCAGGTTTATATGAAAAAGCTGCAAAGCAACAGCAGCAGGGGAAGAAACTGACAGAAGAATGCTGCCGGATGGAACAATAAAACCATTTAAACTCCATTTAAATCCACTGAATCACCTCTGCAGAAATACCTGGACAGGAACAGCATGATTATGCAACAGGTGTGACTATAAATAGGACAGTGACCAATATGGATACACAGCAGAATACAGCATAGTTTGGTTTTTTGCAGTTACTGCAGTTTCTCACTCAACAACCTGAGGATTACTCCAAAATACACAATTGTCATAGACTTTCATATTATTTAGAGTCTGTTAAAAAAAAAAAAAAAAATCAGCTTTCATCTGTATAGCTGTTTAGAATTACTTAATAGAAGACTTTTTTCTAATTTATTCGTTAAAATTTTTTTAAGGCTTAAAAGTTATACTCTCTTTTGCTTGTTTATTGTAGTTTATTGTCTAAATACCCATCTATAAAGTCTTGGCTCCAGCTCTGGTGGTGTTTACTTTATTTGGGCATTAAAAAGCAGGTATCTGCACCTTAAGTTCATAAAAGTGTATTAGCTTGGCTCTGGGATATCAATTCTCAGGTAAAACAGCATTTAATTTGTTTTTTTAAGTAACAAAATTAGTAACAGGACAGAAACATTCTTACAATCTCCATCCTAAAATGCAGAAAAGAAAAAACTAAAATAAAAGTTCCGATACAATTAAGTGGGACCTTTCTCATACAGATTTAAATTGAGCATTTTGTTCTTTAACAAGAGCCAAAAACATGTTAAATTTAAAAAAAAAAAAAAAAAAAAAAAAGTGCTGTGAACAAAGAGCTTTTTTACCCTCAGATCTGTGAGCAGCCTCTACGGAAAAGATAACTTTACAAACCACAACAGACGAGGTGCAGCACTGCTGAACTTCACATGCCCTCAGTCAGTGGTGACACGATGTGGTTTATCAGACTTGATCACATCTGTGGCAGAACTGCAACATGCAGGCCCAGAAAAAAATGTAGCAGTGCAGAAGAAACAAATATTTTGGCACCACAGTTAAAAGATAAAGAAGCCAGATGCCTTCACACCGTAAAAGATCTCTTCTGAAGCGGAGACTTAAAACCCACTGAGATAAGAGAACAAAGTGCCAAATTAAACACCTGATGAAATACTGAACCAAGTGAAACGACTAAAGAAGTGTTTTCTTGCTATGACACGGTCGAACAGCAGAAAACGTCATGGGAAACTAGAGAAAGACCTTCCTGCATGCCCATATAGAAAGTGTACATTGAACCATTCAACCGTTGTGCATACCGATGCTTTACACAACACAGCAGCTAAATGCCAGGAAAAATGGCAGTCGTGTGTGTTCTGGACGTGTTTACATTATTCCATAGAGCAGCAAGTACATATAAGAGGACATTTTATCACCACTTGGATCAGATTTACAGTCTCTGTGGGGCTTAAAGTGTTTTTACAGACTCTTGTAGATTTCAATATATTACTGGTTTCCAATATTCAGCTTACACTTTATTTACGATACTTTAGATGACTCGTTTATTGAGTGGTTTTCACATTTCCACGAATCCTGGCTCGATGACACATATCCCTTTGCCTCAGGAAGGGCATCCAAGGTAAAAAATAATAATAAAAAAAAATCAAACATGTGGAGTTGCTCACCGTCATGACCCTTTGTGATTAAGTGTACTGCCAAAAGTGGCTTTTGTTGTGCTGCAATGAAGGGATACTTCAGAAAAACTAAGTTATGATAATACTCAACAGGTGCTGAAAGTGTCCACGACCTTCCCACTGCAGACTACAAGACATAAATGCTTATGCATTAACATAAGATCACTATGATGCACATTTATTAATTTATGTAAATAAATGTCAAGTGTTCTCTGTCTGTGAGGTGCCCACACTTGAAAAAGACCAGACTTTGAATTCACTTTATTTTGACCAGCTAGTTTGATAGCTGATAGGTAGGTGAAAAGCCTTTCAACACAAAAAAATAATCATTCAGATAAATTAAATGCATTATACAGAATACAAATGAAATAACAAAAATATATACACTTCAGTAAAGCCATTTAACATAGCTAAAGCTAAATACTTTTGTCTAGACTATCATTTAATCATTTAAAATATATCCAAAATCATAGTAGAAATAAAAAGGGTAAATTGGCTTTTTATTTTCTATTATCACAATTATTTTCTCACAACATCGTCTATGGAGAGCAAAAACTGCCAAAAGTAAATAATCATAGATTATTTTATTTTTTGTAATTTAACTAAAACAAATTCTAGAAAGTTAATAACATAAATTTATAGTATTTCTGATTTAATTTGCACTTCTGTTAATGTTAATTCCTTATATTTGTTATGTTTATGCTCCAGAGACAAAACCCGTCCTTTTAACAGACAAGAGTTTTTTTTGTTTTTAAACAAAAACAGGATCAAATCATCTCTTTTACTTAAACATAAAGCAAGAGCGTTTTCAGTGGTTCGCATTACAAAATTAAACTTTTCCCTGCAGCCAAAATCTGGAGTCCACAAAACGCACAAACTAGAACATCCAACATGCATTAAGGACAAGATAGCATACAATTAACAGGAAAGGCAGAGCACAGAAGCACCATTATCTTATCTCATCGAGTGTTATGTCCCATCAGTGCGTCTCCCTGCTCGTCTCTCCCAGGTTTAAACTCATTAACCTCGACTGTCAGTCACTCAAAGTCTCGTTACTGATGAGCCAGCAGACAGCAGACTGTTTCCACTCAATCAAGCCAACTGAGAGAGCTAACTTCAACTAGCTCCTTGATGTGTGAATGTGTGTGTTCTTTTATCTTTGTGTGTGTGCGTAGTGTGCCACTCTTTGATCGTCCACGACCATTGTTGCTGAAGGTCCCAGCAGACTATTTCAGTACAGAAAACAATGGGAGTCACAGCGCTTCACCAGGGCATCGCAGCCTTCTGATGTACTCACTGACCCCTCGCTCACATTCGCAAACGTGCACGCACACACGCACCCACCTGTGCGTGCATGTGCATACCAGAGGTTAGAGGTCAGGTGCATCTACTCAAGTAAAACTTTAAAAAATTTCCAGTATTTTTCTTCTTCCTACCTTCTCTTTCCTTCATTCCTCAAATCGTTCCCGCAACGATTTACTGCAGAAAGTGTGTTCACTTTGACCTGCAGTAAAAGATAAATCTGGTCTGACAGATTTATTTCATCTTGTGCTTCAGTGACTCAAATCAAACAAAACCAATGCTGGTAATCAAGTAATGCCGTTTTTTAAAGCATTTAATACAAGAGGTACTCCCAAAGTGCTCTTTCTGACACCAAGATAAAAACCTACACGCACAAAAAGCACTAGGAGATACGTGGGGTGGCTGATATTGCAGTCACACATCCTCAAACTAAAAGAAAAGAGTCTCGTCAGATACCTCATATTCAATTATTTTCCACTTACGTTTATTATACATGTATATGTTTTTTTACCTTCCCTTATGTCATTGTTTGAATACATTTAGGCAGTAAAACTACGTGACTAAGTTTGCAATCATGGCTCGGGTTAAAGCACAATGCATTTATGACAGTATCGACACAAATGCATCACATCCATTTCAGACCATAAAGCACTCCTACTGAACTCTATAAATGCTTACAGAGTGTTTTACAATGTGGCGTCTGAGTCCTGAGCGAATTGTTGTTCCAGTAGTAAAAATACATCGAGTGGAGCGTCTCGTCTTGAGAGAGAGGGCCATATTGGACAATTTGCCAACCAAATTTACTCAATACTATCTCAAGTTCTGTGGAATTGCCTCACTTGAGTGAGACAGGAAGTTTCCTCTTCTGAAGCCTGATTTCTGGACATTGAAAGTTATTGTGCAAACTTGAAGTGGCTTAGATATTGACCCAGATTGGTAAATGGAGGTAAATGTGGTCTTTTCTGTTTGCTCCATCTCTTTTTAGGGTTAACCCCAGCTCTTAGACTTTGCACCTTACTCATGCAGGACTCCAGATCTGATACATTTATTTAAAAAGAAAGTCTTCGACCTACAGAACCTGCTCAGACTTGCCTTTGCATTGCTGCATTTTGTATGTTTTGATACAGTTTGAGATGCTGCATAAAAAAGTTGTTGGTAGTTGCTGCTCGATACAGACGCATATTTGAGAAGACATAACAGTCTGGCTGCAGAGGGTACCGAGTTCATGCAATCAAGCCATGTGGAAAATTCTGTACGATCAGCCAGTCGCTGCCCTCCTCAGACTCTCGGCTCATCCCAAAAAGTTGGATCAAACATCATGAAAAACACATTAAAAGGGCTGCTAAAGGACATTATACCGTTTGCACCAACCTCTCAGCTCCTGCTGGCAGGGCCTCATCCTTTAACCTTGGGCTACGCACACTAAAGCAAACAAGCCAGAGGTTAAACATACCTCAAACCAACATACCACAAGTTTCTGCCACTTCAGAATGACACACTAAACTCGCAACCACAATATATAGGTGTGCTGTACATGTACAGCAAGGTGACCTCCAGCAAGCTGACAGTGATGATCCGTCAGTGCTGCAGTCATAAACACTATTTTGAAAGCTGAAACACACCTAAAAGAAAAACCCAAAACAGCACACTCACTAACCTCAGGCCAAAACATGAATCAAGCCCTGGATTGTTGAAGCTTCTGAAATGAAAACATCCCACAAGTTTCAGCTCCGACTTCTATTCTTGCCAGAAAATGATGTAAAACGCGGAGAAAACATTCTTTGTTCTGCTCCGATTCATCGGCACATCTAAAAGCTGCTTTTAAAAAGGCCTATGAGAGTTGCAACCTAAGCTGAGAGGGGGGAGATGCGGGTCACCAGCTATTTTAATCATCAAGCACTCACGCAAACGTGGTATGAGTAGCTCCAAAAGGATTTCTGTTTGTGATGGAACAGATGATTTGGTTTGGTCTGTTTCTCCTCTCTAAGAGGGCGACGTGGTGTGAGATCTGGGTATTAAAACAAGTAGAAAACACACATCTGGCAAACCTCTGCAAGAGAAGTGAGACTCACTCCAAACCACAGCAGTCACATGCTCAGGTACACGCAAAAGGCCTCTCACACATACACAAACACGAGCAACATCAGCCTGACTCACACTGAATGTAGAGCCCTGAATGTGACAATACTAATTGTGGTTGAAAGGCTGAAGATGGAAATAGTACTTTAGCAGCAGATACCACTCAGAGATACTTGGAAAAGCCAACCTTTATTTTCATACCTGCAAGCCCATCAACTTTCCTTTGTTTGCTTGCAGTAGTTGCGACTTAACTGGAAGTTGTGGTCAAGTCGGCGCCACTGAAGCAGACGTCATTTTATGCAGCTCGTCAGCCTCGCACACTCACCAGTACTCTGTTGTGTTCAGATGCAACACTAAGCTTTTGGCGCCAGTTATCTTTGTCACATCATTCCGAATACCAGTCGAGCCAATTCTTTTAAATCCGTCTCAGCATATTTTCTGTTTCACTCACATTGCAAAATAATGACGTCAAACTCGTTGCACATGCAGGCCGTTTATCCTACTCTGTTTGCACGTTGTTCATACGCAGATAAGAAAGCAGCTTCTTCAATTTACCCTCCTCCCCTCGACACACAAAACAGCAGAAAAGGAGTAAATATGGGAATCAATAGACGAATTGGCCTATAAGCACAATTGGTGATGGTATCAATGATATCAATAAATCAGAACCTATTTTTCAAGATTAACTGGCGTCTTCAGCTTCAAATGCAACGCTTCTATATTCTCTAGGTAATCTGATTTTTTTTAGAATATAATTATCAGACGAACTAATACCTAATTTATTGGTTAGCTACAACCTTATGCTTAAAATACTTTCTAGGACTGTGGAGTGGTTAGTCATTCAGTCATTGTTTCTGGTCAGTGGGCTGTGAGGACAGAATAGCTTGTGCTGCAACTACTTTTTAAAATTTATCATACTCTACTTTTATTCTTCTTCTCAGCGCTTCTTAAAAAGTTTCAGAACCTCAAATTGCATTTTCCTTCTTCCATATATCAGCAAAAAGTCATTACTTTAACTGACAGCAGCGTAACACTAATCAAAACAGTGGCGGAAATAAAATTAATCACAGTGAAATAGAATAGTAGAATATGAATCATGTCTATTTTGATTTGTGAAATTAACTTTAAAATGACTTTTAATGGTTTTTAAAATGAAAAAAACATCTATAAATCATTTGGCTCTGGCAGTAATTTGTCATCTAACAGATCCACACTTGCAATAAATACACTTTTATTGAATAGACTTCAAATGACCAAATTTGAGTTGTGTAACTCGTGTTTATAACTTTCACTTGGCTCTCAAATCGTTTTACAAGCATCGATCAGAATTGTGAGCTCACCCGACAGGCAGCTTCAGAATCGAACAAAGCAGCAGAGCCAGATGTTTTTCAACCTGAAGCGTTGCTACTTCTGAATGTGGTACAACAGTCCACACCCTCGGGTCCTCATTCATGATTTTTCTCCCCCTTACCCGCAATCTTTTTTCAATCACTTTTGGTACTCTCGCTGCGATTAACTTGCCATTGGACGCCTGCAGCCCGGAGCGTGAGGAGGAACATGTGCACGCACGCTCACATGCTGCCCAGTCGCGAGATTATTTTCAGGCCTAATCGGAACAAAAACAAAGCGGGCAGAGCTGCTGCCGCTGCTGCTCTCGGACATATTGTGTCTGTTCCCCTCTCTGCTGGCAGTAATGAGGCCGTTAATACAGTTTTCCCCTGCAGCCCTCTCTGTCTGCACAGCACAAAGCTTCATCTGTTCAGATCTGCATTCAAACATGAGCAGATAGAGAGCGTGGTGTTCAGGGTGATCTGACACCGCATCATATCTCATGCACTAACGTATGAAAATTAATCTTATGTAGATTCATGTACAGTAATAAGCATAAGACACACACACACACGTTAACATTTAATTGAATCTGTCCAATTCTTATTTTTAGGTGCTTAAAGATTTATTTTTGTATCTTTGGAAGGAGGTTTTAAGGTTTCCTGCGACAGAGAAATTAACTAAAAATAAAATAAAACAGCCCAGGACTGCCCCTTTTCTAATTAGCAGTTTTTACACTTTCTTACAATCTTATGTACAATTAAAAGAGGACTTAAAATGTGTATGAAATAAACTGACTTTTAAATATAGAAACTTGTGGGATCATAACACAGAAAACCCTGCTTTTAAGACAACTTGAAATACTATAGGGACAAAAAGTAAAAGTGAGGGAATCACTTCAAAGGATCGTTTCAGCAAATGTGAAGCTGCAAGTGAAATTAAGCTTTAAAAAAAGTCCTTTTTTTTTTATTAAAAAAAGATTTAAGGCAAATCTTCCATTTAAGCATGAAAAACTTTCATCTCGTTACACATTTATTTCTTTATTTTTACTTACACAGAACATCAACGCCCATTCTTTGGACATAATGTCATGGTGTGTTATTACAACAAGGCCGAGGTTTCCATCACTTAAAAGATGCGTTTAACTCCAGCTGTTTGCATCAACAGCAGGCAAAAAAAATTCTACAAAAGCCTGTAATCTGAGTAAGCCGAGTTTAAAAGACACGAGCTCATCGCAGGTTTATGATTCATGACTTCTGTAAAGACACAACAAAAAAAGAAAAATTGTCTTCACCTGGTTGTTCGGGGCAGAAATGTGGGTTACATGAGTAACCTGTTTGGTCTGGAAACACGAGTGTTGTTCACCTGTTTTCTGATCTAATATTTCTGAAGTGTATTATTTGTAATCTTGACTTTGCTTTCAATAGCCAAAGTCACTGCCACAGTCATTAAAGAGGCTTTAATATGTTCATGTACATAAACAGAGGTATACAAACACTCTGCAGTCATATTGGTACAATTTAACCTCCCAAAACTTTACTTAAACTGAAATATATATAAATATAAATATAAATATATTCCTGCTGTCTGGGAGATGTGTCTTTCTGTTGACACCAGAAACTACAACATGCAGGTGCTGTTAACTGAACAGACACTAATCTACGAGTTTGTTATTCAAGTTCTGGGTTGAATCCTCAGGTTGTTCAACAAGCAGCCGCATAAACACACGAACACACGGACACAAATGCCCAGAAAACAGGTCCTGACTCCTGCTGTGATTGTTGTGATAACAAGCTAAAAGGTGCTTATAGGAAACAGATCCTGTGACCAGAGCAGGTGTCAGGCTGTGTTAGTGCGAGCGAGTGTGTGAACGTGTGCATGTGAGTTTGTGTGCGCAGGTGAGTGTGCTTCATGGACCATTTGCTCTTTTGCTCAGTAACTAAAAATGTTCTAATCAGTTTGTTGTCATTTCTCTGAGGCTTGAACTTTTGTACCATCCCTTCACCTCTTCTTCAAAGATCAGTACAGCTGTATGAAGATCGCTATCAATTCCACTAAAACTAGATGAAGTCTTGTTGTGCGCGGCTTTGCTGAACAGTACGCCGTTTACATGTCTGTCTTTGGTCTGAATTAAAAAAATAATATATATTGTTCTGATTTTAAAATTAAATTTTCATTATTTAACAATGAATAATTAATCTTTGTTTAAAAAACAAAAATATATTATGTTGATCAATCAGAAGAGGGAGACTAATAGATTTAAAAGTGACCAAGTATTTTTTAGTGTGTTACTAAAACTATAACTGATGAAGTAGTCTTTGGAGGAATGTTACGAAACAACAATAATAATAATAATAATACTAATAATAATATCATCATCATCATCATTTCATTAATATCATTTATTTCCCTGGGCAAAAGGGAGAATACACACAGAAGTCTCACACAGGCATATTGGCACTTATTTTTTTAAGTGTACTTTAAAGAATGTTGAAGTCTGTTTGCGTATTTTTAGATTGTGCTTATGGAAAACATGCTGCTTTCCACTATAAATGTGGTCTAGATTCAGAAAAGGCCTGCCCACACCCATAATACACACACAAACAACTAAGCAGACACACACACACACACACACACACCTTTCCTTGCTTACAGTGGGTCTTCCTGCAGTTGTGGCGCCTCGCCGAACAAACACAGAGCAACAATACAGTACTGGCTAATCTGTGATCCTAAGGAACATCAAGTTCTGGAAACACAGCCAAACAGGCGTTTGTCTGTGTGTGGGTGCGCACACACAGACACACACACACACACACACACACACACACATGGGTGAACAAACAGCTATCCCAGACAGGGGCCCCGACTTCGCCTCAATCAGGGGAAGAACGATGCAGGAGATTGCTGATGATTCCGATAGTCCATGAAAGAGAGCAGCGCACACACACACACACACACACACACACACAGTCACACACACACACACACTCACTCACTCACTCTGGCACAAACAAACCCGCCCACAGCACGCTGATGGTGGGGATAGACTGGCTGATTGAAAGAAGCACAGAGGAGATGGAGAAAGGGAAAAGGAGAAAGAGAGGGAGGCCACAGGTGGCGCGAAGGAGGTCAGCTGACCAGACTAGAAACCCCGCTGAGAATACCAAATGAGCCGAATGGCACAAATCTAAACATTTAGATAGAAAAACCAAAGTAAAAGTAAAAGTACAAAGATTTACATGGTGAGTTCAGGCACCTTACAAAATCATTTATTTCAGCTCATCAGAGAAAATTTTAAAAAAGTTTGAAATTTTTTAAATTAATGTGTTATTTTGTTGCCGTCTTTTTATTGTCATTATTATCATTGTTACTGTATCCAGATTCTCCAAGACCTAATTCATGTTTTAATTAGTGTTCTATATAATCACAATAACTATGTCAACAATGTCATTTTACACAGAGAATTGTACTATTTTACAGTAAGAAACTGCTGTTGTACATGAGAGTAAGTGCACTGTTAAATCCCAATAAAGTACAGCAAACTTTAAGTGTTATTATATAAATAAATTTAAAAAAAATCAGCACTGTTGGGGGGAAAAAAGAGCACCTGTAGTCATGATGAACAAAGTTTTTCCCCATGTGATCTGAATTATTGCCCCCTGATGAGATAACAGCCGACCTGAAGTGATTAACTACTACAGGAGTCTTGTTCATGGCTCTGTAGAACCAACAGCAATCAATAACTTAAACACTTAAATCAGTAGAGCACTAAAAAGTTTGGGACGCAGTCCATTTTCTTATTCTAACTACAGATGAAAAGGGATGAGCTGACTGCTGACTCAGTTAATGTGGTGGGGCAGATACAGATGGCACCTGAGAGAAGCTTTGGTGGGTAAATCTGTAGTATTCGTGGTTTACGGGTCTCGCATGGAAAAACTGAAGAAAATCAGGTTCCTAGCAATGATAAAACTGTTTCATTACTCAAAGTTTCTGAAGAAAGCTAAAGCGATATGATTAAAAAGAAGGTAAGGAGAAAACTGACTGTCTTTACTTTGCATGTTTTTAAACGCAAACCCAATGAACAGAGGACTGACTACAGCGGGATTACAGCGACAGGATTACAGGAGGAATGTGAGTGTGGTTTTCACTTTATTATTGCTTTCACTCAAGTTTCTGACATAGTTGTCAAGTCAAAAGCTGTGAAACTCATTTTGGGGCATTTTTAAGTGTTTTACTGATTTACTGTTCCATCCTGGTTATCGGCTCTTGACCTCTGGTCCCGTTTTGCAAATTCACCTTGAACAGTAAAAGTGCAGAGAGAGCTGAAAAGGACATTCAAGGAAAAAGCTTTTAACACACAGGAGGGGGAAACAAAAAGGGAACAGTAATGTCTTTCAACACAAAAACTTTTCAAATGAGCAAAAGTGAAAAAATGACAACTGTTGTTCTGGTGAGATATACAAGTTTCCCTGATTTTTTTTTTCTTCTAAACAGCATAAACTCCACTGTGAAATTAAAAAATATATATAATCTTACAGAGCACTGCAAAGTGACTTTTGCTAAAGTGCATTGTATTCCAGACTAAATTTGTGAATGTGCCCTAAAGCTCCAGAACAGTGACGCATGAGGGAGCATGTGGAGGCTTTTTCTGTGTTTGCTTTTAATGAGTGCATGAGGTGTGATCAAAAAAAAATCCCCATAGAAAGAAATAATCTAATCTGATTCATATTAGGCTGATCTCCCTGTGAGGCCATCTCTTTGTGCACATACGTTCTGTTCTGACATGCAAATCTGCACAATGGATGTGGGAGGTGACTGAAGACTGTTTTCCCACTGCATCTGCTCGCATACAATGATACACCAAATCTTAGACACCTGTGGACATGACAGTAGAACTCTATATTGATGTCCTGATCCTGGAAGATGATTGGTGCATAAACTGGTTAATGTGGGATAAGAGTCTTAACTGGAGATATAGCTCTCATCAGCACTGATGATCCCCCAACATGAAACTCGGGTCACGTTACAGGGTGAGGTTTTCCTCTAAGAGCAAGTTTGAGGTGAAATTGTAGATGCATACGTACAAGTCTTCAACATGAACACTGGAATAAATATAAATGTAAAGGTTTATGCAGCTCTACTGTGTTTAAGGAGCATGCATCCATTCTTTGTGCAGTGTGGTTAAAATGACTCTTCTGTTAAAGTTAGTGGAACTTTATCATTGGTTACAATAACAGAAACAAGGCTGTGGATATGGAATGATTGCGGTCAAGCAGATGTTTCGGTGTGAAATAGAACAACAGCGGTCACCCCTTTTTTCCTTCCACCCTGACTTCTCGCTACATGGACTTTTTACTTGTGTTTTTTGTGGGAAATGCAAATATGTTTACAATAAAACTCCACATTAAGGAAAATGTGGCTGCAGTTATTTATGATGAGTTTCAGAAATTTGTAAATAAAGCAAAATCCCTTCTGCACACAACTTTCTATGTCCAGCTTCTGACTTTGAAGCGCAAACGTTTCACAGTCACTCGAGGTGAAACGGGAAGTCTACAGGGAGATGGAGCTCAGCCAGGTGACATACAGGGGATCGTGGAGCCCAGCCAATTTGGTAGCAGAGGAAAAGGAAGAAGGGGAGCTGGCGGACGGGAAAAAGGAAACGGCAAGGAGACACAGTTCTGAAAAAGAGGAGAATGTGGAGAAGCAGAAAAGGCAAAGAACAGAAGGGGGGGGAGGCCGTGGCAACAACAACAAAGTGAGCGGGGTAAACAGCGCTGTCGGGTGTCCAGAATAAATGTGAGACAATGTGATACGAGCGAAAAGCAAAAAAGAAAGAGGTTAAAGACAGGAGGAGGTAGCGTAGGCGGGTGAGAATGAATGAGATAAAAATAACAATGGAAAGATGGAGAGGTTTCCCAGACCGACTCATCGCCTCCCCTGCTGTTTCCCCCTCACTGCGCAAGGGTCTGATGGCCAATTGGGACGCTGGACTGTACGTACGGCTGACCAGGGCCCTCAGCAGTTAGCAGGGTCTCAGGTTTACCAGTTTGTTTACTGCACACACTCACTTTTGAGCTCTTCTTGCCATTGAAAACAAAAACCTTCTTTTTTTATTTAATGCTTGATATTTACAGCTCGTTGGTGCACTCACTCACTCACTCACAGACTGAAGAAACTTCCAGTTTAATTACAGAAAGAAGTACGGAGCCCCGCAAGGGACATGGGAGAAAAGAAAATTGAGACGGACTTTTGCGAGATCTCGCAAAACTAACTCGGGATCTCGCAAAACAAACTCGAGATCTCGCAAAAGTTTTAGCCGCAGTTTTAGCTCGAAGCTAACGGGAGGTCGAGACCTCCCGTTAGTTCGAAGCTAACTACAGCCGGGAGGAACACCGCTTTCCCGGCACATCGTGCCTCGACCTCCCGGTCGGCTTCGAGCCAGCGTCCGAAGAATGCGGCTAAAACGTTTGCGAGATCTCGCAAAAGTTTTGCGAGATCCCGAGTTTGTTTTGCGAGATCTCGCAAAAGTCCGTCTTAATTTTTTTTTCTCCCATGTCCCCTGCGGGGCTCCGTAAAGAAGTGCAATCTTTTGTGCTCTTTAATTTGTTTAAACACTCAGAGCGTTTGTATAAAATTCCCCAACACTAAAAACCTGCAGATAAAGTTGATCGTTTTATGTCTAATTATGGTTGATGAGTTTTCTCATTTAACTAATGCTTATGATAGCCAAAAACAACAACCGTTCCAACAGTCTGAGTACTTAAATAGAAAAAAAAAAACTCTAATTTTTAATCATTTAAAAAAATTAAAAAAAACAGTCAGTTCCCTTTTACCAAGGCTGCGCCATGCTGATCGTTCCAACGAGGGAACAACACCGGTTTTTTTTTAAAGCTGTCCAGTGAATTCACAGCAGGCGAGTGCTCATCATTATCCTCCGTTACTCAGGCAGCTCCCTCTGCTAAACCAAACCAGCGCGCTTCCAGTAGTGAGAACACGTCTGACACAAACCATCCCCTGCGGCGTGATACATGTGAGAAAGAGAAACCTTCAGATAATTCAGAACCGATTCTCCCAGCGTTTTCCATGGGTCATGTGTAAAAACAGCTTGTGTCAATAAGATCGTGTTCAGTAAAAAGCAACAAAGTAAAACAAGCACTCGGTTCACAGGCATTCCCACTCAATTCACAGCACTGTATAGAATAATGAAATAAATTCACACCCGTTGCTGGAAAGTAACAATCACTGACATGCACTTTTATTAACTTCTGAATTCTGTCCTTCCTGCTCTGTAAGTGCTCTCAGCGCTGATGTGTTGGCCAGCCGCCTCTTTCTGAATCCACAGCTGCTTCTAAAGCTTCAAGTCCACCGCTGTCCGTGAGCAGCAGCAGCAGGAGAAGCAGCGTTCACCCAGAAAGAATCACTCACGATAAACCACACGAGTCACACAGCTGGCAAATGTAGCGTAGCTGCGTCTGCATCACTTTGCTACTTAATAACCCCAAGTCTCTCTCTCTCCCCACTCAATCTTTCACTCGCTCTACCTCGCTTTAGTCTCTCTTTTTGTTTGGCCTCTATTGTTTCGGTCCTCATCTTCCTCTCAAATTGTTTACCCCGAGTAAAACACTGAATAAGAGCTTGACAAACGCAAACAGTGTACTCTCAAAATAAATGGACACATTCCTGACCACAGAGACTCAAAAACTGACAAACAGACTGAAGTGACTGTTGCTGGTACCAAGCTTTTGTTTGTTTATTCAGATTTTAACTGAAAATAACTCACAATGGCAGAGCCGGCGAGCAGCTCATAGTGTGTTGTAGTAGCACCCCCCTCCCCTGCACCCCCCTCCCCTCCACCCCCTTCTTAAGGGAAGCAATAAATTCTGCCCATACTTGATATTGAAGACAAAGTTCAGTCGAGGTCTGGGAATCATTGCGAGTTGTTAAGAGGCGCTTCTTGTAAGTCATCAAACCAAAAGTGTAACATTAGTATTATTTAAGGTCAAGTTTCCAGCTTTGTCACACTCCGGGAAAACTGTTTTGGGAAATCCCAACACAACTTAAAAAAGAAAAAACCCCAAAAAACAAAACAAAACCGATTAACTGTTCAGCAACTGTTAGTAATCTTTTATGCAATGCGTTCTTGTTCGGCCTCACATTTTGGTTGCGTTGCTCATAACGCACATCCAAGGTGTCGGCTGGGCAACAGAAAAGTCTACAGCCTCTGGAGCTCAAAGTAAAGGCAAAAACTGCAGTTTGTCTAGCTGCCACTTGAGGCCCTTAAAACTAGTGTGAAACTATAAATCCAAATGTCTTCATAAACTTTGCATTTACACGAGTTCCAAACTTTTTCTTAGGAAAGATAAAGCTTTCCTTCTTTAGACTGGGCAGTAATGAAGATAGATTTTAGACATATTGTTCCCAATATGAATTATTTTAAAGAACTGTGAGGATTTAGAGTTTCAAACCTCACTAAAGCCCTCTACTCTAGTTAATGTACTTAATCACTCCCCATCTCTGAATACAACAAACAAGCTCCAATTTTAAACATTCGGGCTTCACCCTCTCCATCTTTCCTTTCACTCCTCTGTCTTGCAGCGGGCAGGTTGCACGCCTTCTGTAAGTGGCGTGATGTTTGGGTCGGGAGGCCGGGTTTGCCCGAGGTTAGCGCACAAAAGAGGCATGAAGGCACTGAGTTGACGGGCTTCTGTAATCTGACGCAACGCCACAGCTGCTCCTTCTGCACTTTACTCATCGGTCTTTAAATGCCTCATTGATTTACGCTCATCTATAATCACCTTTGCATCCACTTGATTATTCTTGATTATTTCTGTCCTCCCCTTTGTGTGCTCTCTGTTTTATCTTTGGCGACTTGCTCACCTCCCTCACCCTCCCCTCCCCTCTCCTTCCCGTGGATGAGCATAAGAAAGCAGGACACAAAGATGTAACAACAGCAAGAATATGTTGCCAAACTGGTGTGTTTAGGAGATCATTAAAACCACAAATCAGGCTTTTAAACAAGTCACTCCACAGCACCAACACCACTCAGGATAAGGTTCAAAATGACCAATATGATGGATGTGAGCAGTTCTAGCTTTAAAGCACTGCAGCACTGACAGCTCACACAAGCTGACAGAATTATTCAGCAAGCATTAACACTGCCTGATGTCAGATCACCAAAAGGTGAGTCCAGCCCACTGCATCAAAGCTGCATTTTACACTTTTCATTGTATATTATTCTAAGAATCAAGTTGCAGGTTATACTTGGAGCAAATCATAAAACTGTTGCTTGTTAATTTTGTCCAAACCAGAAGTTTTACAGCCTCCTGACAGGAAAAAACAAACGCGACCTGTGGCCGCTGTGACGATCTGCTTCTTTGATTTACGAGAAATTGTTTAAATTACACTTATTTTTACAAAGTCATTTAAGCTGGCCCATATATTTTATAAATGGATGGTTCATTAAATGTCAATGTTTTCCATATGTACCTCTTAAGACAAACAGAGGGAAAATTTGGAGGCAAGTTATTACATTTCAACTAGTCTGAGGTTTAAACTGGGCTAGCTCAGCATATATTCCCACAAAAAGAAAAACTTTTCAGACATTTTCCCTTTGAGTCTTTGGAGTGAGTGAAAGGCTACAGTTAGACAGCTTAGTATGTACCATCTCTTATAAAACAGTCATTAAGAGAAACTAAACTCAAAGTCATTAAAGGTCTTAAATTCATTCAGCTATTTTTTGGTGTGACAGCTGTCATATAAACACCTCAAAGACACCATAAAATTTGATTCTTGTTAAGATGATTTAACATGCTACTAGTTGTTTTTCTCCTAGAATTAAAACCAAATCATCTCCTCAATAAATGCAAAAGTTTTATACCTAGAAACTGCTATGATAAGGTTCTTAACATCCACAATTTAAATTGGCCCATTTTGTTATTGCTAGAATATACAGCTACGCCCCCACCAACTATGATAACGGTAAAATGTCCTCCAAAGAGACAGAAAATACACCCGAATGGCTCAATCTCTCAGCAGTCATGTAATGTATATCTGCCTGGCAGCTGCCCTGGACTCTGACCTTTGAGCATTGTTTCCAATGGGATCACATGCTGAAAGAAGCGAGAGGAGATCCTCACAAGCCCACAACTTATTTCTGGTATCAGTAGACCAACATGTTAAAAAAAAAAGAAAGAAAAGAAGCTATTCAATGTATTCAGTAGCGTGACAAACACTGCTGGTGTGTTACGGAGTCAGGTTGTGGTAACGGCTTTCTGAAGTTGTTACAAACCAAAGTAAACATACAAGTGTACACTATGTCAACCACTGTTATACATAACAAGAAAGAATACTAGTAATGTAACATTACTTGTGAATCCAGTTGAGCAATGTAAACACTCGGGTCTAATAAATGAATAAAAGAAAGCTACAAAGCAATATAGCGTTGTAATAATCATCGTAACTCAACAAGTAACAAAATCCAAATTATTGTCGCAACAAAATTATGTTTATATTATTTATAACACAAAATATAAGATGTATTTCAAAAATAAGAGAGAGCTTTACTTCCCCACTGATCTATGGCCGACACCCTTGCAGTCATTGTTATTTGGGGAATTTCAGCTTGCCTGGAGGACATTTTGGGGGTTTTGGGAGCACTGCTGGCTGCTTATGCAAACTCAGGAAGTGTTTCTTTGCTCCAAATCAGAAAGGTGTGGTAACTCTACCAGCAACTAATATCATCAAGACTCAGAAAAGATTACAGTGACAGTCCAAATCAGCGTTGACTCAGTGGATGACAAGACACAAAGCTGGCCTTACGCACACAGATTTTATCAGACGTTTTTCACCCAGTTCAAGGTTCTTGTAACATGTTCGGGCTCCTCTTTTCGGGCTCTTGTAAAAAGATACTCCTGAGAGGCTTTCCTGAATTTATTTGTGCCTTTAGTTTGAACTTCTTTTTTTCTTTCTTTCTTTCTTTCTTATGAACAGATTTATCCGTTTACGTTTTTTCTGTTTTTCTAAGAACTTGTGTGACTGCTTTAACTTGCCAAAACTCGTAATGGTAATGTAGAAAAACCTAAAAAGTACCCCGTTTCCTCCAATTTTGCTTTACTGCATTCTCAGTTTCGCTTCAAGGGGAATGCATTTTCTCTCTGACAAAAAATCTTCCAAGCAAAAAAAAAAAAGAAGAAAAAAAAGGCAAAGCCTGCATAAGGTGGAAGCTTGATCCAAAAGATCCAAGATAGTACATGCAGGAGACAAGAGGGTTCAACTACAGTGTGAAATCACTACTTTCCCCCCTCATCAAGTCTTGTACTGTTTGTTGATGTGTGCATTTTTTTTTTTTTTAATTTTCAGTTACTGATGAAGTCCCAACCCATCAAATTTTTGAATATTTGCCTTTAAAGTTCCAACTGCAGAAACATAAATGATTAGTCAGTTATTAAAAAAACATTTATTATTATTTTCTCCATTTGCAGACTATATTGAATTGAATTGAAATGTTTATTTCAGTCAACAACAACAACAACAGATTATAATTTTACATAAAAGTACTCAAACAGTAACCGAAAAAGGAATAGGCTGAAGCTTTATGGCTTATACTTATCCTATCCCTTACCCCCATAGAAATAATCAAATCCTTAACCAAGAAAATAAATAGCATTGATAAATAAGTTGTATAACAGTTTGAAAAGAAATCAATGATAAATCAAGAAATTAAATCAACACAAACCTTTTTTAACAAACCCAATTTCTATAACCTTGTATAATACGAATTTTTAAAATCTTCCTGAAGAATGACAAAGAAAAACACATCTTCAGTTCATCATTAAGTCCATTCCATAATTTCACTCCCAAAACTGACACACATCTATACTATATCTGACAGTTCATTTTTCCTTCTTCCATGAACATGTTGGGCTTTTACAAAACAATAAGCAAAAAAAACAATCAAATACGTTCCAGCTGTAGCTTTAAAATAGACACGCACGCCAACTTATAAAGAAAAATCAGTGACTCTGTGATGAAATCTTTTTGTGTATCACGATACAGAAAATATGTACCAGCCGGACAAGAAGTCAGTTCACCACATCCACATGAGTATTATTAATAAAACCAGTGAGAGACGCCGCATCTCAAATAAACACTGGCAGCTGTCATGAATCAAAACTTATCAAACCAATTATGACTTCCAGGCAGCAGCAGTGACAGCATACTACTGTGTGACACAAAGACAAACACACACAGAGCACACCAGCGAGAGGACAAACACCAGTGAACTCTCACACACTTACACACACACACAGCCTGACAGAGACACACTTGCAGAGATCCCTTCCCCTAAAATGGCCGATAGGTCTTCAGTGGGAGCACCGAGGCGTTGACCAGTCAGAGGAAATGCCCTATACTCATCTCACTTTCCATCTCCCCGAGTCATTTTCTCCCTTTTTCTCTGAATGTTTTCACCCCTGGCACAGTTATCCTGCCTTAGTCCCCTGCTTTGTTCACCTTTACGCTTGATCTGACAGACAAGAGTCAGAGAAAAGAGTCAGAGGTGCACAGGACATACAAGCAGGTGTCGAGCGAAAACAGCTGCACTGGTTAAAAATCAGTTTTCTTCTCCAGGTCGTGTGAAAGATTAATTTGCAGAAAATCTCTGGGAATCTCTTAATTAAATGTTAAGTTGAGCATCGTTTCACGCTCTCACCAGGAATCAAGCAGCAAACCTAATTTACATTTTCCCACAGGTAAGACGTTAAAGCTAACCGGCCTGTTGTGACCACAAACCGAGACAGGCTGAGACGAGTTAAGCATTATCACGCAAGATTAAGCCTGAGGCTTCATGGCTACTGATGAACAATTAACAACCAGAAAACAAAGGAATAAAGCCAGGGAAACTGAAGAAACCTGAAATATTACAATACATAATTAGTTGTAGAGCCAAATTATAAACAACTTCACTGGTCAGATCAATGCTGGGATACACTGACCTAGATGAAACAGGCACAATTATCTCCTGTTTGACTAGTTACAGGACAAGATTATCTGCTGTGATATGACTAAGTTAAGAAAAAGAAAAGATGTCACAGCTCTATGAATGCTGCCAGTCACGCCGCCAAATATCAGCAACAGTTTTTGAGATTTTGGCTAAACATCAGGTGGTTAGAGCAAGAGCAAGGTACTGCAATATATCTGCAGGTCTAGAACTTTCCTGATCAGGCAGTCTGATATCTGCTGTAATGATTGATTATCCTTTACTGATGCCCAGCTTCTGTTAGAAGGAGGTTAAAGGTTAAGAGCTTGGGTTCTCTCCAGAAAGTGCTGCCTTACTCAAAAAAAAAAAAAAAAAAAACAAGAAAAAAAAAAACTGTGGTGTCTTTTTTTTCTTTGTTACCACTTGTTCAAAAGTCCATGTAGATCTTGTTAATATTTATACATTTATAATGACATGCACCTTTCTATTGTAAGCTGCTACTTCGCATGCAAGTTGAGCCTTTTCTCTGTCTGCTCTGCATCCTGTGTGCAGGATCAAAGTGTTTTACGTGGGTTTCATATGAAGAAAAGAACTTCCATTTAAAAAGATCACAAGTGTTGTGCATTTCAACAGCGAACCTCTACATCATTTTTTAAAAGTTAATGATTTGTTTACAGGACCACTTAATGTGGAAATTAGTCAGTAGTGGGGTTTAACCTTAGAATGAGCGAGAAGCAGATCAGAAATTGTATTAAATTTCAAATTTGAATATATTTAGAAAGTATTTTAAAGTCCTTTAAAGTTCATTCGGGGTTTTAAAATATGCACAAGTCAATGTGACTGCGGCTTCTCGCAGTGAAACCCAAATCAGCTCATTTCCAAAACAAAAGCTCAGTTCAGTTACAGGCTAAACCGGTGTTGTGCCAAAAAGTGATTGTCTGCCAAAAACTGATTTCCAGTGTTTCTGTGTATTTTTTATGTGTAATATCTTTACGTATGTTCGTAAATAGACTTCAGTGAACAGGGTTTACAAAGGGGTTACATAAAGAATTTAAAAATTATCTGTTTTTTAAGTATCTTTACAACTTGTACTTACCAATAGCGTAACCAATCCGCTCCTTTATCCCCACTGAAAATATTTTTACTGAACTATTGTAATATTTGCTGCCATTTCTGCTGTCCTATTGGGCAACTTACTCTTACAAAATACATTTTTAATGTTAATGAGATTTTTTTTACTGCATAAATAAAGGTTATATAAAAGTCACTGCCAAAAACTGATTGCGTCTTCTATCTTGTTACAAGAATGTTGTTTGTGGCTCAAGATGACTTTATGTCATCCATGAGGGATGCATTTTACATATGTTTAACATATTATAGCCCAACAACTTACTTATAGCACTTTAAATATGAGCAATCGCTTTTTGGCAAATACCGGAAATCAGTTTTTGGCAGACAATCACTTTTTGGCACAACACCCGGCCACTTACCTTCCAGCCCCGGTGCATCGGAGTTAATGCAATGCTAAGATTAAAGCTGTGTGAAACCAGCGCCTGTCGCTGCCTTCCAAACGAGCACAGAGCGCAAAGCTAGGCCAAGTCACATGCAGCACTGCAGCAACAGGTCCCTCTCTGTGCCACAGCAGCCAACTGTCAGGCAATTTCTGCACTAAATAAACAGCCTCTGTTATTAAAGCCGCGAATTAATAAAGTCACATCCAAGCGGAAGGCAATTAAAACCGCAGAGAGGCTGAAGGAGAGGAGTGAATCCAGTATCTCTTACCTCTTTTTCTCCTTTTCGGCTGTCATATTTTCGCAACGCTGTTTCCACGACAGTCTTGAGTAAAGTCCAACTTTAATAAAATTATATTAAAAAAAATAGGGAGACGAGAAAAAAGCAGGTTTAAGACCGAAGTGCGCAGGTCACAAGGAGCCCGCTGACAGATCAAGTCATTAAACCTGTGAAGCGTTCAGTTAGTCCAGGCTGGCGGTGATTGAGCTGGGGGATTGGGGCCGTACAGTCTCAGAACACTGCCGAGGATTGTACAACCTCTCACCCGCTGAGAAAAGACTCCACACAGGCTGAACGCTGAGCTGCTGCTGCTGACAGAAGCCGCCCGCAGGTCCGCTTGTCAAAACTTTTCTTCGCTTGCTGATATGCAAACTCCCAGAGCTGCTCTGCCTCTGACCTGAGGCTCAGCTGAAGCTCAGTCCCGAACAGCTGATTGGCTGGAAACGCCACCGGGAGACCACCCCGCCCCTTTATTCAGCCCCGCCCCTCCCATTGTAGCCGCTGAGCTCCTTACCTGTTTTGTTCCTACAGATAAAGTCGCTTTTTGGCCTAAAAACTAACCTACAGTAACCAGACTAGAAGTATAATGTAGTCACCTCTCACTTTAATGTAAGCTTATGAAGCTTTACATGAAACCATGATTACAACTGTTCTGAGAATTTATCTTTATGCCATAAACACACAGGATCAGATTGTCTCAAAAGTGAGTTTTAACTCAGTGTATCCTAGTTGTGCTTCTTTAAAGGCACAGTTTAACTACTCGTGTGACCTTTCTAGGAGAAACTAAACTTTTACTGGAGGAAATGCTGTGTCAACTTACTAAGAAGTTTAAAAAACAGTCTTAAGTTTGCCAGAGTTTGCCCATCATTTATACTTCATGTATTAAACTTAGGTACCTAATCAGGTAAGGCTCAACCTCCAAGTTCAGTAAAATTATGTCTTACTCAAAAGTGAATTGACATTTTGAGACCCTTGGTCAGTAAATTCAGATTTTGAGTCAGGTAACTCAATTTTTTTGACAATTTCTGGTTTTCTAGTAGCGAAAAGCCTCCACAGAGTGGGATGATTTTCTTTATTTAACAACTGGATGCATCTGGATACTGGAATCAGGGTGACGGCCGCGGTGATTATTCCACCGTCTCCACGCTCGCTCAAAAAACACACGACGACACTCAAAACGCTATTGTTGAAACTTTAAAATGTGGAATTCAAAACCAGTGAGTGATGTCATGGTCATAGTCTGCATGTCATATGTGTGTCGTGACTATGATACATCTACAATCTGTTGTTTGAAACACACTAATGTCACCATTGCACAATACAACCAAAATGTATAGTGCTGTAGCTTGTAGTACTGTAATTACTTTGTGACACAAAGTTTTAACACAGACGCCAACGACAATTTCCAGTTTCCAAATTTATATACGTTTATTTACACACACCCATACACACATACATATATACATATATATATATATATATATATATATATATATATATATATATATACACAGTGTTGGGAAGGTTACTTTTAAAATGTATTCCATTACAGATTACAGAATACATGCCCCAAAATGTATTCTGTAACGTATTCCGTTACGTTACTCAATGAGAGTAACGTATTCTGAATACTTTTGATTACTTAATATAGTATCATGCTGTTTACAACTACACGAATGTACTATTGCTGTGATTTATTACTGTTACTGAAGGTCCGCGGCTCCGAACCGTAGTAAAGGGACCTCTGGCTGATACGGTGGGTTCCGTGTAGGCCCGTACCGAAAACTAGCTAACTAGCTAACTAGCTAAACACGCAGAGAGAGAGCGGCACCCTGTAACCATGGCAACCGTAACGCTGCCGCCTGGAACAACAGAACGTTGACAACAAAACCCAAACAGTCCTGACCCGCCACAATATGAAACAGGGAAGTACCGCCGTGTAATCCATTTATTTCAACAAAGTAACTGTATTCTAAATACCACCTTTTTAAACGGTAACTGCAACGGAATACAGTTACTCATATTTTGTATTTTAAATACGTAACGGCGGTACATGTATTCCGTTACTCCCCAACACTGTATATATATATATATATATATATATATATATATATATATATATATATATATATATATATATACACACATTCCATGGTTCCAACTTCCAACCATGGAAATCTTGACATTTTCAGTGTCTTGTGTCAGATTAAAATGCCCAATCATGCAACGTCATCCTAACGTCATTGAATGACCTGTGGTCTTAGTTAACTTGAAAAGTATAAAATGTACTAAATGTTTTTACTAGAGTTTTAAGTAGGACAGGAGTCAGTCCCGAGGCCCGTGCACGAGAAGCAGCCTCGCATGTCGTCTTCTCTTTGCCTTTCTTATCACTGATCTGCTGTCAGTCTTCACAGCAGTGTTTCCATCGGCGACGTCCAGAAAAAATGTCAAAAACATGGAAAGCATATTCATTCAAACTCATTTCTTCCCCTCATTCTTTAATAGAATAATGAATACAGCCTGCTGTCCTGCTTTTAGCCTCAGTTAAAATGGAAATCTTGTTCTGGGTTTTACGTAAAACTTAGATTTTCTATATTGAATCTCTTATCATGAAAATTTTTACCATTCAAGTCCATACAAGTTCACCATTTGCACTTTTCTGGCGGTTGTCGTTCGGGAGTCATTTACTGGCATTGTCCGCTGAACTAGAAAACAGATTTCTATCTATGCTGCAGGTTGTCAGGTGTAGATGTAACACAACTGTGTCAATTTGTGTTTATGTGTAAGCACCTGCAGAACAGACCAATAGCTGGCTTTAAATATTCACTTTTTCTAATTATGATATGTAAGGTGTACAACTAAAAACCAAAGTAGACAGCAATAAACAGCCTGTTGCTATTGTTGCTATTCTCAGCGAAACATCAAAGTTGAGCTGTCATTTTAAGAGCAGGTTGCACCGCATTGTTCAGAAACACATGCTTTGGGTGTTTAATGTTGTCCTCCCGAGTCAACATCTCAAATATTTCAGATGGAAAAGATACACTTACAGTAGCTTCTGCGTTTTGCAAATTATAAAACATATTTTCATCTGTTTTTTTGACACATCTGAAATTAGTGCAAAGCGAGCATTAAAAATCACAGGAGCTGAAATGATACGCCAAACAAACAGCCGTCTCTCTCTGACATCATGATATTTAATCCATTTCAAAAAAAATTTAAAATACACCTTCACATCCTTTTAAAATACAGTACATTTGGCACGTAGCGCAAAAGGGCGAAAAGAAAAAAAAAATCAACATAAACACACATGAAGGGCATGGAAATAATTAATCAATGAACAAAATGTACAGACAGAGCTTCACAAATACAGGGACTGCGAACAAACCGCATAAACATACAGTAACACTGCAGGAAGATGAACGTTTGACACTGTATGCATCATAATACTGTATCCACTGTTTGAAATCAACATCGTGCCTCCTTGTTTTGCATTTATCTCCAACCGCCTCCATCGCCGATGTGACAACGAGTGAAGATGAGCTTCCTACATGAAGGATGTTTTTGTTGGAAACAGCATTTGGCATTTAACATGGAGGACTAGGCGTCCCTTTCTAGTTGTAGTGGGACAAATAGTTTGACTTTATTTTTTCAAATTAAAGACTAAAGCAACAGGAGACACGAGAGAAGAAGAAAAGTTGGACAACGTTAATCGATAGATCCGCTGTATTTACAGTAACGCATCTTCAGCTCTTCAAACTGCTGCTACAGCATGAGTTTTACTGCTACATGAACGGTGCTGCTTGTTGTGCTATTCTTGGACTTTAATGAAATGACATTTAAATGTCATCTGCATGTGAATAAAATTAGATCACAACTCCCACAAATTACCACATATGTAACTTTTTAGCACGATTTGAAACCAATTTCGCAGTAAAGGTTCTATGTTGTCATCTTTTGGCTGATATTAGCCTATCACTGCTGTATGCTGTCAGATTTCTTTCTTTTACACAATAAAAAGAAAAAGCATAAAAGATGCTTGATGACATTTATAAATGCTGTCATCACGCAGTTTGCTCAGCTTTGACTGACTGGCGCTGGTACCGGTCCAAAAAATGCAGTATCACCCTTGAAATGTTTGAGCACTTCGTAAGCAGAGGCTTTATGGGGATGGACGGGGAATCATTTTGGAAAATGAACATTTATTCTATGCCGTTAACATCCCTGACACTCTGCCTTCTTCCTCTACTCTGTGCTACCTTAAATGGACCAAAAGTAGCTTCTGAGATACTGAAATGTGCTGCTACATGTCTGGTGGAAGTATTGTGCTCAGGGGACATAAGCGGCTCTGGTGTATTACCGGGACCAGTCTTGCTCCAATCATAATGCTTTTTTAGACACAGCACTCAAAATCTTCAGATCTGAGGATGGCGTGTCTGAAAAACACTCATCGTCTATCCCTGTATTTCAGGGTGATATCTTGAGGTTAGGCAGCTAAAACGCGGAGATGAATCGGATTTTAATTGTAACTGCATTTTCTTTCTGTTTGTTCCAACAAATAGCATGATAATCAGCTCTTATTTATTTTAAGTTGTTATTTTGTGAGTTGTAAATTAAATGCAACCCATCAGTGCCAGTGCAGTAGTTTTGTCCTTGTTGAAAAGTTCAAAATCAAAGTCTTTGGCCAGCATGATCCATCCATCCAATTCCGGGTCAAGGCGAGCTGGAGCCTATCCCAGCTGCCATAGGATGAAAGCTGGGGTACAAATTTGGGACAGGGCTAACACGTAGACATCCACATCTACGGCCAATTTAGAATCACCAGTTCACCTAACCTCTACTATCTGCATGTCTTTGGACGATTGGAAGAAGTACCTGGAGCGAACCCATGCAGATGCAGGAAGAACATGCAAACTCCACACAGAAAAGCCGTAGCCAGAGGCTGTGTGCCCCATGATCTGTCAAGAAGATCTAACATGTTCCAGACATTTTAACAGGTTACCTGCAACTGCTTCTGTCCCCAGATAACCAAGGATTTCTCAGCAGAGAACCGGGGTGTTGTCTCCCACTGGAGCTGTTGTTGCCTCTTCGTGATGGGGTGTCACACATATGGGTGGAGGCTGCCCCTGTCAGACAGGCTTTAAGGTAACAGCCCAGCATCCCTCACACCGTTCAATCAATTTAGTCATTTATTTGTTTTGTAAGAATCATTCTAAGTAAGAATTAAAACTACAAATGACCAAACTAAATGGTCACCATGACGAGTTAAGAAAGGTGTTGATGTCCACAACCTGCATGGGACAGGTGTGACCTCCAAGCACTCCAGTGTTGCACATTTTCCTTAAAATTGAATTTGAAGTTTGCACATTTACTCACATAGCAGCTCAACATGAAACGTGCACTTGGGAGAGTTTAGATTTGCTCCAACTAGTGGTGCATGAGCCCATCGGCGGTACAGAGACTACTTCCTGTTTAGCTATTTGGGAACTGTGACCATTATTTACACACTTACTGAAAAAGTACAAGGAAATTAAAGAGCACATACGCTCTTAGGTATTAGTAAACTTTCGGTCACGTTTGTGTTTATTAGTGCCCTTATCATCATAATTTCTGTTAAATAGGCCCTCAGGGGCACTTATTGATACATAAATGATTATTTTTTATAGGATCTGAAGGCAGATTTCAAAGCTTCAATCTACTTTAAAACCTCGTTGTGTGTTGCCTTCAATACTTTTTTACAATCGCCTTTGTTCTGCTGTCATGCTGGAAGGAATTTAATAAACAAATGAAAACTTGCAAAGTCTTTTTAAAGTCACACAAGTAAAAAGTGCTACAAACTGTAGCCATCTTTTTTTTTCTTATAATAGCGCGCTACTTTCTGCACTGGCTGCTCTTGACGATATTCATTTTTGGCAAACATCTTTCATCAGTGCGTGGCAATTACATATGAATGTGAGAGAAATGGTGCTGAAATGCTTATTTGATGGTTTCTGAGAGAAGGTGGTGAATACTTGTCACTTCTCTCTGTGAGCTGAACCTACTGTACTTCTCTTCAAATGCAAAAAAGATAGAAAAACCCCCAAAACTCCTATTTCAGAGTATTGCACATGGAGCTTTCTTTAACATTTCTGGATTCTTTTCAGCTCGCTATAAAGGTATCAACCTGCAACATGGAGCAAAATCGGCCCAATATCTTCCTTATTTGAAGCTTATTTTACTTCCATGTTTAGGCCGTACAAGAGAGGGGAGGAAGAGGTCGAGTGAGTCTCACTGAAATCTACAACATGAAATTTAAAGATTTCTAAAAACACAAAAAGAACAAGACAATCCAGTAAAAACTACTCAACAAAAACCAAAAAATGTATTAAATTAAAGTACAACTTGATGGCAAGAGAAAACGGGCTCTTCTCATATGTACACACACACACACACACACTGCAGAGCAAATACATTCAGTTGAACACATTCTCCTCTGTGTACGATCCTCGACTTTCCTGTGGAATCACGGGGGTTTGGTTTGTCACGTTAGAGACAGTAGGTCCAGTACATTCACTGGTAACGCAGTTACTGTACACACACGCGCGCACACAAGGCATTTCAAGGATAAACTGGTCACAAAGGTGTTTAAGGAGCTGACCCGGGAAGATTTCGCTCCGCAAGGTGCATCGAGAGAGTCAGTAACAAGCACTTCAGCTAAAATGAATCGTCTTTTTAAAGGGCGCCCCGGACGTTTCCGATTCAGCTTGTTCCAGCTTGTTATTTGGCTTTACTAGACAAGTGTCTCCGTGTCAAGTATCGTGTCGTATGCAAAACAGCTTGTTAACACTGTAAGCAAACCTCATCCCCATAATGGACACTCCCAGTAGTAAGCTACAGTAGTACCATTTGTTTTTGTTTGTGTTTTTTAACGAGGAACTGGAATGTCGATGTCGAGAAGCTAAAAGAAAGTTAGTAACGGAGCGCAGCAGAACTACTGAGATAATGCTAAACTCAAATTTAAAATGCCAAAGTGTCACTCCAGTGATGCCTCTTCTCGAGTTATTATTTAAGGTATTTAAACGCACTGACGAATACTGAGACTACACTTTTAACGTCAGAAAAATCTCGGATTTCTCACGCCTCCTTTCCACACTTCTTTCCATAACGAATAAAACAGTTTTCAAGATATTTCTTGTTTAAATACAATCATTGGTTCAATGATTTTTTTTGTCATTTACATACACGTAGGAAGGGAAAACACTGTTTAAACACTGAGACACAGGACGCAGCACATCATGTAAAGAAACGACTCTCTCTAGAAGAGGTGTGCAACAACACATGCATGCACACTTGTACACACATGATTTCTCTCTCATTCTCACACACAGAGAACATGACCTTGCCTTTGTATCTACTTCCGTTTGGTTTTGTCCGCCTGCTTTTACAACACACCCGAACCAGCCGAAGAAGCATCGGGTCGTTTCTTACAGTAACTGACCTGCACTTGCATGCTGCTTGAGGTCCATGGGATATGCACAAATGGACAAACGACAAGAGCACAGAAACCATAATGAGTAATACAAATGGTCTAGTATATTTCCTGGAGTGGTCAGAATCTGGAACAGCTCAGGAGGCCGTGTTTCTTTAAATACGGTGTCTTTGAAAGTTTTTCGGGTGTGGTGCGGTGTTTGTGGTTAATGTTACACATCGGCATGTACGTGTCTAGGCTTTGGTCTCATCGCCAAAATAGGAGAATCCTTTGAACTCGTCTTGGTTGATCTGCTTGATGATGCTCTCTTCAACAGGCGTCAGAACGGGTTCCTCACGGGTGAAGTCCTGGTCAAAGTTATTGACGTCCCTTTTGGTTTTCTGGAAGGAAAGGACGAAGAGATAAGGTCTTCTTTTGGTGGATTTAGCCTTTGGACATGAAGTAACTGGGTGTGCAGCAGTGTCAGCAGTCTTCAACAAGTAAGATCAGTGTTTGGTCATTCAAAGAAATTGCATTTTTGCAACAAAGGCTTAACTTTAACTTCTTTTCTCCACCTTTGAACAGAATAGTAATAATCTTCACATTTTTGCATCATCCTCTGCAAACAGTCTACAGTTGCTTTCCCCCACAGTTGCTTAGTTACTTAGCGTGTGTGTACTCACGATGCGAGGTTTGAACGGTGGTCTGATCTTCCTCTGCTCCAGCAGCGTCCAGTCAATCTCTCTAAAGAACGGGTGAAGTTTAATGGCCTCCTCCAGACCCTGAGCCACCACGCAGCCCAGACGCTTGTTAGGGCTCTTAGTCATAAACTGACAAGTGCCAGAGAGAAAGAGGAGAAACAGATACGAAAAGAGAAAGAGTGAGAACATTTTTAAGGATGTGATTTAAAGAGGGAGATTTGCTGCTGAACAAGAATGTCTTTGTAAAGGAAATAAAAACTAAGACAGGGTTTTAAGTCTGTTTCATTATTAATTTCTATTTCATTTCCTGATTCTAGTCTTGTAAGAAGAAATTAACAGATATCATTTTCAGAGATCTCAGACTGAGTCAGAGGAAGATTCGCACAATAAGGCCAAAAACACCAAACATCTAAAAAAGACAAAGTTTTGTTTCAGAACAGAAAGTAAAATTAAAAATCTTTCATTTTTTTCTAATGAAAAAAACGTCTTGCAGCTGCTCTACCAGAACAAACTACCAAATATAAATTACCACTGATGGAAATAATCTTCTTTTAATATTGTATTATTGTATTTTAATATTATATAATATAATTTTTGGCATTACAGTTGTTTGCTCTTTTTCTAATGCGATCTTTTATGTATAAAGGCAAAAACAACAACAGCATGTGAAGAGTCACCATATTTTCAAGCAGAAAAGGGGAAATTCTGGGACTATTAGTTGCTTATTTATATAAATAATACATAAGAGCCATTGTTTTTTATTAAAATGCCTTCAGGATTTTTCGCATGTATGTTAATTAAAAACTAGTGGAGCAGTAGCGCACAAGCTGTTCATGTGACTTGAAGTCCTTCAGCTGGATGACATGTCCAATCAGAGCCCATAGCGCCGGTCAAGTGACCGGTCAGAGTCCAAGACACTGTCCAACATAAACACACACTTTCCCACAAGGCTTTGCAGTCAAACTGTACCCACAGCCAAGGTAAACGCGAAGCTTGTGATGGAAAAACTGGATGAACAAATACACAAATGGACAAGTGGTGCTGCACACGCAACCAGTACCACACAGAGACAAAAGTAATAGAGAGGGAATTATCTTATGTTGCTTTAGTGGAGGAACAGGAAACACGGATCAACAAATGACACTGAGAAAAAAGCAGCATCCTCACTCACATGTGAAAAAGAGACAAAAGCAGGGAAACACGAGGACAGATGGAAACACACGACCAGCTCCATTTGTTCAATTGTGATACACTCTAGTGGAATCCTTTATAAAGTGCAAGTTTTAGTGCTAAAGATATACATAAGATCGAATTATATATCTTATGTAGCATAAGGAAAAACACAAGAAAAATCAGGAAAGACTCAGAAGACGGTAGTAAAAAGGGTGATTTGATTATGTTAATTTGTGTTCTTACTAAATATCCAAAAATGTCACCACTGGAATTATCATGATATGTGGAAACCATATCTTTCTGTCTTTGTGGAATCTAAAATTGGTTCAGAATCTTCAGAATAATCCCCAAAAGTCTGGACGCAGCATTATCCACATAGCAGACTGTGTAGGTCAGGAGTGTCCAACTCCAGGCCTCGAGGGCCAGTGTCCTGCAGGTTTTAGATCTCACCCTGGGTCAACACACCTGAATCAAATGATCAGTTCATTACCAGGCTTCTGGAGAACTTCGGTCGTGTCCAAATTCATGGGCTGCATCCTCCTGAGGCCGCATTTGTAGACCGATTACGTCACAGCGACGCGCCGAAGGCTGTCCAAATTCGTAGACTCCTCCGAATGCAGCAGACAAATGCGTCCTCCTTTTCCCCGAATTTGAAGGATGGGTCGGGTGTGTCCTTCTTGGCCCACCATATCCCAGAATTCATAGCCCAGCCAAGCTCCAGTTTCCGGCAATGGCGGCCGCTACTAAGTTTTAAAATTACTCTTATTAATCTTTCTGGGCCACAAAATAAACTTTAAACATATTTTCAGGCGAGAATGTGGGTTAGCTCGTTGATAATTAAAAATGAACACAAAAAACGGAGAAAGATTTTGGGGTCCATTTTCGATTTTCGTGCCGTGGCGCTGACAACCGGAAATACTCTGAATTAAGGGCGGGAGTAGATCGAGAAGGCTAGACCGTCCAATTCCATAGCCGTTTACTTCCAGCCTACCCGACCTCCTGAGGACCCGGCCCACGTAAACCGCGAAGGCCGGGTCCTCAGGAGGATGCAGCCCATGAATTTGGACACGACCTTTAAGACATGTTGAAGAGGTAATTTAGTCATTTAAATCAGCTGTGTTGGATCAAGGACGCATCTAAAACCTGCAGGACACCGGCCCTCGAAGCCTGGAGTTGGACACCCTTGGTGTAGGTGAACTGTTTCTATTTAATCTGTATGAAACTGCTTAAATAACTCATTTGCTGAATTTCGACAACAGCGCAAATGACACAGTGTCACAACTAACTGACCGCTCTTAGAATGGACACGGCCTCCTTGCTGAGCCAGACCGGATAGAGCACGTCATCGTGGAGGATGGACTCAAACAGGTCGTCTTCGTTATCGGCCTCAAACGGTGGCTGTCCTGCCATCATCTCGTACATCAGCACCCCTAGCGCCCACCAGTCCACTGACGGACCGTAATCCAGCTCCTGGAGGATCTAAAAAAACCCAGAAATACTCCTGTCAAGCCCAAAATGCTTTTATATACAGTTTATCTTTCTTTCTTTTCTTTCAAAGGCCTTTTTATTAGACAAAGGTTCCAATACAATGTATACAATAATACAAAATGCTTCAGAATTTTCCAAAATTTCAATCTTGTTCTCACCCTAACCCTTAAAACAACAAATAATTGGCAAATAAACCAAAAAACAAACAGAAAAAAACAAACAAAAGCAAAAAACAACAAACAGACTCATAAAAGAAAAAAAACTAGACGGGGGGGGGGGGGGGGGGGTTCCTTGGACTACTCAGTAACAGTAGTTGTGGGCCTTTCAAAGAAGTCCAGAAAGGGGGACCACAGTTTATAAAATTTATTTTTAGACCCACGAACTGTATATCTAATTTTTTCTAAATCCATACAAGACATTATATCTTTTAGCCATTGCGTGTGTGAGGGGGGAGAAGAGTCTTTCCACTTCAGCAGTATAGCTCGCCTGGCCAACAATAATGAAAAGTTTAATGTTTTGAGTCTGGAGTTGGACAGATTCAGATTCTGGACCGCACCAAACATAGCACAGAGTGGCTCTGGTTCAATTTGATGCTGCAGGACTTCAGACATGGTATGGAAAACAGATTTCCAAAAGGTGGACAAAGAAGGGCAGGACCAGTACATATGAAACAATGTACCAGGAGCTTATATACAGTTTATGAAGACGAGCATTGGTCCCCCTATTTAGTCTATCTTAATAAACTGTCGGGGATGGCGTGCTTGGTTATAAAAATACCCGTCTAATCACAGCTTAGTGTTTAATACTCAAGTGATGTTATGTCTGTTGCTCTGTTTATGCATTGTTTGAGTGTTACCTCAGGCGCTATGTAGTCCGGTGTCCCACAGAAGGTGGTGGTGGTGACTCCATTGAGAATTCCCTCCTTGCACATCCCAAAGTCTGCCAGCTTACAGTGACCCTCAGCATCCAACAGTATATTGTCCAGCTTCAAGTCTCTGCAGAGCGGAGAGGTTGTACGGATAAATAATGACAGACATCTGTGTTGTATAGCTACAGCGTGTTTCCATATTCAGAAAGATCAGTCAAATATAGGCATAGGAAAAGTTTTTCAGGAACAGGGGAAGAAAATATTCATTTGGAATGACGCGGAAAGCAAACGTGTTAGTTAAAGCTACAGTTATAGCATGCACTTTATTTCACACAAGTGTATATTTGAGAAGTCAAAGATATAGCCACAGTTTTAGTCACAAACTAATACAGGGAACGGCAGGAGGACAGGGGGCAAAGAGAGAAAGTTAAGGGTTGAACAGGAGGAGCACGTAAAGGCGAAAGAGAGAAAATGAGAGAGCCAAAGAGATAAGAGCAGCAGTGTTGAAAGATGACAAGGTTGGTCATGAATGCAGCCGCTCTGGGCTTGATGGTTGATCGCTACAAAAATGTCAACATGTCCTCGATGCAGCCACTGCAGCCATTCAGCCCGAGGTGTTTTCATAAATACAGTCGCCCCGACAAGCCAAAAAGGAGACGGAGCGTGCGTGCTTCAGGTCGAGAGCTTATGCAAGCGTTCTGTTTTTGTAAGCCCCAAAAATAAAAAAGGGAGTTGCACAATCCCGTGCTGTTGAAAAGTTTGTTCTTTTCTGTCCCACCGTGTTTTTGTCTGACGGAGCGTTAAAAAAAAACCATACGAAAAATTCAGATATGCTGAAAATGTCTATCTGGTTCCTGTCTGTTATGTTTCATAACTACACTTATATCATTTTTTGTCATGTGATGTATTTCGCAGTAATCTAACAGGTCCGAGCAGTTAGGAGATGCATCTGGATCTCGTGCAAAGTTAAGCCGCGAATGCTATGCTAATGGGAAAACTAGCGTGACATGTTAGATGCAGCAAAGCCTGACAGCTGGGTTTGACCACGTTTTTGCATAACAGACTTGGAGTCAGGCTCAGGTCAGGTGCTTTTTTTCAAGTTGGAGTGATTTTCAGTTGAGGAGGGGAATGTAGTGCACGAGAAGATGATGTTTAATGTTGCGCTGTTTTCATATTCATTCGGTGATTAAAGAACATTCAGCTTCGTCTGCCAAGAAATCTATTTTTTTGTGGTTTTTGTTGTTGATGAATGTTTGCTTTCATTTCTCTGAAAACCACTGGAAACCCTAAACTCTCATCAATCCGAGCTGAGCTGCCCAGAACAACCATGGTTTTGTCCGGCCGAAGAGCTGGACGCTGTGCCTTGCCAAAAGGCACACTGGCACAGCAAAGAGCAGCGCTTGTTCTGTACTTTCCCAGATGAAAAATTACAACTGCGACCCCTCCTCGGCTGCCTGTTTGCATATCTCACCCCAAGGCGACTCCCTGCACATTAATTCTGCGCTGCCTGTGGAAAGGTACAAAAATCACATATGAATTTAATGCGTTTTTGATTGAATTTAAATGCCCGCTGACGTTAATCTTTGTATTACACATCACCTCGGTGCAGGAAATTCAATATTAAGTGGCTGCAGGTGTTCAGCGGCACTAATGGAATGATATTTATTAATGTGAAAATGCTTTGTGAGCTCAGAAGTGGGTGTAAACAAGAGCTAATAATCTATGTTGCAAACCAGAAAACAGACAAAATTTATATAATCTTTGTGAGTATAGTTATATCTTTAATTAATATACTGCAGATTAAGAATCCGTTTTCATCATCAAACTTTGATTCTCTGCACAAATCTTCACTGCTATTATCACAAGTGATGAAGTCTTTCTGTTAATAATTGGTAGGATTATGGTAGGATGCACGGCAGCCTGGATCAGAATGAAAAAATAAAAAGATCTCTGGGCTTTGAACCAACTTCTTTATTAAGATTAACGATCAGTAGAGCCCATAAATGTATTAGTTTTTTATTTGCAGGAACAACTTTCAATAGAGATTTCACATTAACATGTCTTTATTACTTTACTAATAAATGCTATGGTTTGCTCGTTTCATTCGTACAGTGTGCTCCTTAATATCAAGTCTGAAAAACATGTTCGTTGTGTTCAAACAACACAATAATCAAAACCATAAAGCATTATTAACTTATGTCATAAAGATTCAGGATCAAAAGTTGCAGTATCAGAGTCCAACATTCAGTTAATGCTTAAGTACCATGGCTTGTATTTCAGTCTTTTAGTAAGTCCAATGAAAGCAAATGATAAAATGTGTCATCAGTAGATGGTCAGGGTGTACGAGATATACAAATCTAATTGTTTGAGTTTCGCAGCTTCAAAGTCGATTGAATCAAACGGTGCGGAAGGTGGGGAGGGGGTCAGTGCATGCAAGGTAGTAATCTGGAGGGTAAAAAAAAGAATAAAACCAAGGCAGAAGTGCAAAACACTACAGCTACTCAAACGGACACTTCAGGGTAACTCGCAGAGATTGTGTCCAATGTCTCCAAAAAACAAACAAACAAACAAAAAAAACCTCATGATGTGATATTATAGTATATCAGAAATCTGTTCACAATTTTTATTACAAATTATATCAGTAAGGAAGCTGACTAAATATTAACTGATAATTTATGGCAAAGGGGTGGGATTAAATAAGTGTTTACTTCTTCCCTTTCAACTTGTAAATTAATCAGAACATTTTTTTTGTATGTAATTTGTATAGTATTTTTTTTCTTTCTTATTTTCTTTTCTAAACGTACTTGTATATTGTTCACATGTTGAAATAAATTACCAATCAATCAATCAATCAATCAATCCAATCTCCAAAGCTCCATATTGAAGCAAATATAAACGTGTTTACAGACATTTAAGTTGCATTGTGACTTAAAGTTATACATCTTTAGAAATAAGGTTGCTCCATATCACACTGCCCAATGACAGAAATACAAAGCGGGACCAACATGTAAGCCGCCAATGATGATTCAATAAAAAGGGACTTACATGAAGGTTCAATATTAACGTTTTTGTATTCTTAATTCCTTTTTTTCTAACTAAGGTACCTCTGTCTGTTTGATAATATGCATTCAGTGCACTTGTCCAGATCTGGTTACTCCTGGATCCAAAAATCAACATCTATCATATCATCCCTTTGCAAACTCTGAGGTCAATAAACAAAATTCTTACTTTAGGCAGCAGGTGAGCTTTTACTCAAATTTTCAAATACAAACTATTATTTATTCATTTCGTGCTGGCACTAACAGAATAAAGCATTACGAAAAACTGGAATTTTACTTCATAGAATCTCCTGGGATGGAATTTTGTAGAAAATTGTATCTTATTGTATCCAAATCAGTATCAAGTCATTTTCTTTCTGCAGGGAATTCACTGCTGTAGTTTCTTTTAGAGGAGCTGTAATAATGCTCAAAAAACAGGAGCTGCTCTGCTCACACTGTCAGGAGCTCTATTTGGAGTTCACACACACACACACACACACACACACACACACTCACGCACACACACACAAGGCAATCAGGCCCAATTGAGAGCATTTCCTGTGTTTCATGGTAATCTTGAGTGATTTTTCCATTACGTCCCCAGCGGCAGGGCCTATGCTCTGTGACAGCTAACCCTTCTCTCCCATCCCTCCATCTCCTCATCTGTGTGACTATATGTTCCAAACACACATCTGGTCAAACATACAAACACACACAGACTGTTGCCACTGTATATTTTCTCTTTGTGGAATCACTGCATGAGAGGCACATCAGGCTGGGAGGATATTAAAGTCAATAAACTTGAGGATTAATTTGAAAAACTATAATATTGATGTCAGCGAGTATGAATATTAGGTTTTGCAACTATACTTTAAATAAGCAACAATGCTATATGTGACAGAGTAGCACTCAAATACTTAAGTTAGATATTAAGGATGGAGTTTTATTACTTTTAAGCAGAATTTAAAACAAATTCTTCATAAGAAAAAAAAAAACCCTTATCTAATTACCTATTATAAAAGAAAACAACTTACCTAATTTCAGTTACTACTACTGCTTATTTTTTTTGGATTCCTCTCAGATAGTCATATCTTTACCACTTGTTTTTGTGCGTGTGCAATAATCGCTACTAGTAAAAGATCTGGGTCTTGAGGTTTGACCCAGACACCCAACAGCAGAGTTCAAAACAAGATTTTGTGATGACCAAGTGTTGCATCAGGACAGGAACGTGATCAATTGGGAGACAACAATATAATCGTCACTCGAATTGAAGACAAGCTGTTTTGACACAGATAAAAAGGCACATGAGAGCATGTGCAAATGTAAGAGGGTGCACCGAACAAGTGGAATGAGTGGTCAGAGTGGGAATTTGACTGTGGTGTGGAAAGAGTCTAGAACTATAGAAAAAGATGACCCTGAAAGCTTGTATATGGTGTTCCTTTTTAGCATCAGGGCAAGCAATTTCGATCAAACACTACACTGTAAACGACTGAGTAGCATTAGTTGTTTTGACGTATTCATATTCACGTTCCTAAATTAATAGCATATTAATTATTAATTAACTTAATAAACTTCATTTATTGCATTGAATAATTAATAGGTTTATTATCCCATTGTCTTTTATTTGGATGTAATGTTCCCAGATTTCCTCAAACTTCCCTACTGTGATACTTTCCAAAAGAGGCACATTTGGCCTTGAGGGCCAGTGTCCTGCAGGTTTTAGATGTCACCCTGGGTCAACACACCTGAATCAAATTATTAGTTCATTACCAGGCCTCTGGAGAACTTCAAGACATGTTGAGGAGCTTATTTAGCCATTTAAATCAGCTGTGTTGGATCAAGGACACATCTAAAACCTGCAGGACACCGGCCCTTGAGGCCTGGAGTTGGACACCTGTGCTTTAGGGAATTATTCTAAAGATTCAGAACCAATTTTAGATTCGACAAAGACAGAAAGACATGGTTTCCACATATTATGATAATTCCAGTGGTGACATTTTATTTATATTTAAATCAGCTGTGTTGGATCAAGGACACATCTAAAACCTGCAGGACACCGGCCCTTTAGGTTTGGAGTTCGAGACCGCTGATTTAAGCTATCCAGATAGAAGATAGCAATAGCTATCTGCTATTCTACAGGACAGATTTAACGAGTGTTGGATACATTTCTGAGACATTTTGGTCCATACAGGCATGATAGCATCACACAGAGGTTGCTGCAGATTTGTCGGCTGCACATCCACGATGTGAATCTCTCATTCCACCACATTCCGAACGTACTATTGGATGGAGATCTGGTGACTATGGAAACCATTTGACTACAGTGAACTCATTGTTATGTTCAAGAAATGATTTGCGAGATCATTGAGCTTTGAAACATGTGATCTACTGGAAACAGCCATAAGAAGATGGGTACACTGTGGTCATGAAGGGATGGAAACCGCAACAATACTCAAGTATGCTCAATTGGTGCTAAAGGGCCAAGAAGACATCCCTCACCCCATTACACTACACAAGACACAGTTCATCCACGCTTTCATGTTCTTCACATCAAATTCTGACCCCACCGCCCCAATGTGGCAACACAACACGAGACACATCAGACCAAAATTTTCTTTTCTACAATTTCGGCGTGAACTGTAGCCTCAGCTTCCTGTTATTAAATGACAGGCGAGGCATCTGGTGTGGTCTTCTGCTGCAGCAGCTCATCTGCTTCAAGAATCAATGTGTTGTGCTTACAGAAATGCTCTTCTGCACACCTTAGTTGTAACTAACGCTCATTTGAGCTACTGTTGCCTTCCGGTCATCTTGAAACAGTCTGGCCTCTTTCCTCTGACCTCTGGCATAAACAAGACATTTTTGCCAGAGAAGTGCCGCTCACTGTCGCTATTTTCGCTTTTTTTGGAACATTCTCTGTAAACTCTAGAGATGGTTGCGTGGGAAAATCCCAGTAGATCAGCAGTTTCTGAAATAGCCAGAACAGCCCGTCTGGTACCAAAACTACGGCACGTTCACTTAAGTCATCTTTCTTCCTCATTGTGATGCTCGGTTTAAACTTCAGCAGTTCATCGTGATCATGTCTACATGCTTAAATGCACAGAGTTGCTGCCATGTGATTGTCCACTCAGATACTGGCATTAATTCAATTCAATTAATTTTTTGCAAATGGTGCAAAAGTTACTTTATATTGTAAGTTAACCCTTTAAAGCCGGTAGGAGCAGGCACGCTCTGTTTTGCGTAACTTTTTAAAAATCCCGGTAGCACTGCAACCACGTAAGCTAGAGCAATCATTTTTTTTGCATATGAAACCGGAGGAGTTGTACTTACATCTTATACCATCAGCTTGTCCTCGGTCACAGTTTCCTTCCACATATAGCTTTGCAAAAACTGCATAAAAAGCACTTGCAGCAACAAAAACATAATATTTCAGAAACACGCTTTGCCGATCCGATCAGCTGTTTGTAACACTTCCTACGTCCATCAGCGCGAACTATCGCATGTCCGCCATGACCTGCCCGAAACCGGAAGTGACGTCATTTTGCGGAAATGTAGTTTTTTACCATCAGGGCCTTATGAGCCTATACTGGTGTTTTTAAAAGTTATGTTTGACTTTATGACTTTCTGTGTCGTTTCTGGGATGCTTAGGACTCATATTGCACTGCTGGAAATAGTTTATTTTGATGCATATGCTGCTTTTTTGCAAATTTGCACTATAATATTTATTTTCGTTTTTCCTGCAGTATATAAAAATTGGTGTATTTCAAAAATAAAACTATGAAGACACTCAAAATAAATTTCCTGTGGTGGGAAACTATTTTGTGCAACTTTTTTGTATTTACAGTTTTGAGGGATAAGCCTCTTAAATTTCTCTAACTAGAAATATATGTTAAAAAAACAAAAACGATTTTCAATTTTTTTGTAATTTATTGCACTTTTTTGCAATTTATGTAATTACTATGCACTTAATGCAGACATATTATTAAAATCTGGGCTATAATGGTTGTATTGATGTATAGCAACTTGAAATGCTCCCAAAAATGGCTCCACAGCATGTAAAAATATAATATAAGCTCTGGCGGACTTGGTTCTATGGTAGGTCTTAAAGGGTTAAAGACCCTAAACTATTAAAAAGGAACCCCAACTACATCTGACTCGTATAAGCAAGCACTTTGGCGACAGCGGGAAGGAAAACTCCCTTTTAACAGGAAGAAACCTCCGTAAGAACCAGGCACGGGGAGGGCAGGCATCTGCCATGACTGGTTGGGAGATTAGAAGGAGACAGTAAAAAAGGCTACACCTCTTCAACTGCATTAACAAGCAGCTGAAGACGTGTCTCTAACAAAATGTACAATACTAAAATAGGATATAACTAATATTACTAACCATATAACTAACAGCAACCATAGAACTGATTCAACTATAATACAGGTTAAAATGAACAGAATGGCTGAACCCGAAAGACAGACTATCTCATTAGGTCAGGCATTCAATCCTAATAACATTATGCTGACTGTGACCCAAAAGACTGTGAGGTGTGACATCTAGGTCTTTGTTCCCACTATTGTGTGACGCCGTGTGATGGTGTATATTCATAGGTTTACTTTACACAGATACATATCTGCTCTTAAACCAGTCTCAACCTGCTCTGACAACAGTATCACCTCTAAGCATTACCTTCCATTTGGTCACATAACAAAGTTGAAAAGAAGGGAGCGTGAGCTGCAGTCTAAAAATATTTCTTTATGAGGAGTGCGGGGTGGTGGTGGAGGTGATGGGAGCATAGATGAGAGGCTTATGGGAGAAAAGACGAGATGGCGAGGAGAGGGAGGGAGCAGAGGAAGAGAGCCGGGACGTAATGTTCCCAAAACACTTGTTGTTCATCTTCTCTGTTCAATAAAGTGGGTCAGGGACAAGAGAGAGTGAGAGGAATAGGCGGCGAGAAAGACACAGTGGTAGCTTAGTCAACTCAGCCATCATGAATTAACACGCAATGCGTGCGCATCCTTGCCAACCTCTGACAGAGTAATATTCACTATCAAAACAGCATGACTGAGAAAACACTGTTGAAAGACTGAACCATTAATCTCAATGTTCGCGAACGCCAAGTGGAGTCAGTTTGACCTGGGAATGGGAATGAATTCTTTCTGGAGGTGAGCCAGGAACTTCAAAAAATGTCTCCATTATGATGAATTTCAATGTGCTTGTGCTCTAAACTCAGTGGAAAATTACCTTCTATGATACATGAAACTGAGCTGGAGCAGTCAACAAAGCCTTGGAAGCCCTTTCTCTCCAAAAATGCAGAATTCAGATACAGAGCAACAATCCTGCTAAGGCTAACTAAAGCAAGTATTATTCTGACAACCTACTTAAAACTGTCCAAACATGGACATAAATCTTATTGTCAAGTGATGCTCTACAGCGATTAGTATACTAGAAAAAAAAAGTTCTGCATCTTTTTGAAGTATTTCTGTTTTTACAAGATTATACCCCATTCACGAGGTGGACTTTGGGTGGAGTTTCACTTTAATGCATGATTATGAGGCCAAAAGCAACAAAAACTAAGCGCGGGACAATAAAGCTTAGAGCTCTTGGTTAGGACTTTGATGACTGATTTGGATACCATTGTGCCAACCAAAAGAAACACAGACATGTTCACACAGTTGAAATTGTATGATTAGACCCTCCCCCTTCATTAATAAAACCATTGTAACACAAGCTGTGTGAAACAATGAGTCGTGTTCGAGCAGGCACCAACAGGACGGGACATTTGTTTGTCTGAGATCATGTATCCAAAACAACCACGTAGCAAAACAGAATTATGAAAAACTGTAGATCTGTATTTGACATCCTCTGTTTGTAAATTATGTAAATATGTTACACAAGTGTTGCCTTTTTTGTCCTTCTTCTTTTTTATGTAAAAGCTTGTTACTCTTTCTTCATATTTAGTTTTCCACTATGTTTAACAGTTCTGCTCTTTGCCCTTGTTCTGAATTTGATGTTCAACCAACCATAACGTACTATTTCAGGCATTCACTCTGTAGCTGCTAGTCAATTTAACAGCTATATGTTTCATAAGTAACTAGTTTAGTCAGCTTTACATTTTTAATACTGTTAGTAATAAAAACTGTAACTTAGTTATCTTTTTAACAATACCAAGTCTTTGGCATAGTTTTGGCAAAACACTTTAATTAACATTCAAATTAATTAATATTGATATTTTAATATTTTAGCTCACTGAGAAAAACATATATCAGCTGTTGTATCTATTATATGTAGCTAGCAATGTAACTTTCCAAAGCATGAAGTACTGATTCTTACTTTTAAAAACTATTTTTTAAAAAAAACTATTTTTAAAACTATTTTTAAAAAACTACTTTTAAAAACTATTTAATAACTTTCACTTTTAGACCATTGTTGTGTGCAACCTAAGGTTGCTTCACACACACGAGCATGTGTGTGTGTGCGCGCGCGCACACACACACACAGAGCAAAAGGTCAAAGGCTTCAGTGAATAGGTGACATAATCCAATTAATCCATTACTGGTTAAACTTGTTCAAATATGCACAATTATTCTCCGTGTACCCCTGGTTGGGAAACACAGCTGTAACTGGCTTATCTTTAGCACCCAGCAGGTACTGGGATATTTTTTGTTGTATTTCAATGTAAAAAAAAAAAGACTGCATAAGACAGACGTTCCCAAAGTGTGGGGCCCGCCCCCTAGGGGGGGCGCAGAGCCATTGCAGGGGGGGCGCGGCATGAAAAGGGAAAAAAAACCAAAAAAAACCAACGCTTGGACACTGCCAGCACGGGGCGCCCACACAAACGCAAAGCAGGAGATGAAGCATTGCTGAATATGTTTCCAAACCAACTTCATTCTAAGCCAAAGACTAGAAAATATGGTGAAGCACATCTTCCCTTTGATTTCACCTGCACAAGTGCCGAGGTAGGTCTCCCTGCAGGATTGGTTTTCCCTTTGTCGGGAGCAGCGCTGGGCTGTTTAAATCATGGACAAACAGTATCCCACATTCTTGATTTGTAGTTCACAAACACTTGTTGTAATGACTAACTACTCCTGACATTTTGGAGATGCTAGCTCTTTATACAGTAAAGTTACAGTGGGATACAAATAATATCAGGCTGATCCTGCCACGATTTGTTCCCCCGGTTCAAATCACGGACAAACAGCATCCAACAGTTATTTATGTTTTTGAACCCATTTTGCACAGAGAGGGATTTTTTGAAAAATGTATTGATAGCAATGTTGAATATTATTACACAGGAAAAAAAACAACTACATGTAAAATACTTACACCGTGACGCCTCTGCCTTTCTAAATGGAGGGACAGTAACTGCATGTATATGTAAGCGTGTAAAACCTGCAGATAGTCAGATTAACAGTATTTCGTCTCTATCTGCCATTCTGCAATTCATCTCATGTAAACAATAACGTGGCGCACAGCGTGACGTGAAAAAAGGCACATACTTTTGACGTTGCATGACGAACTCTATATTCCTCGTCCACACATAAACGCAAAAAAGGAGTTTTAAAAAAATCTCCATTCTCTGTGATTCGAAACGCCGTTTATGTGTGGACGAAACAGCTGCGTTTTTAAAAATACCCGTGTAGGTGCCGACGTAGCATAAAAGACTTTATTAGTTTATTTTCTTGCTACCTGCATATTACTTGTATATGCTTAATTGTTTACTAAATGTTTGAGGTGTGAAATAAACCGCAATGGAGCAAAATATGGGTGTGTGTGGTTGGAGGATGTGTTCTTGCGTGCGTGCGTGCGTGCGTGCGCGCGCGAGGGGGGGCGCGAACATTTTTCTTGTAAAACAAGGGGGGCCCAGCAAAAAAAGTTTGGGAACCACTGGCATAAGAGATGGATGTAGCTTCCAGGTTTTAAAAAGGGATGTTGGTGTTCAAGTGCCTTACATTAGCTTTTTTTTTTTTTAATGTCGAACACACACTTTCCCGGTGAGTTGAGGTTCTCAGTCACTGGGTTACAATCCTTTTTTTTTTTTTTTCTTCATATCATGTCTTAGAGATGATTATTTGTGGTATGCTTATTGGCTAACGATTTGCCAAATCAGTGTGTAGTTTTACAGGATTCCAGAAACCAGGTGACATCACAACATTTCCCATCATCTCACTCAAAGTGCTTTTTAAAACTTGCCTCAGTCACTCAGTCATACAAACACTGTTTTCTATGCTTTTTCTATGTAAATGCGTTCTATCTAGCGTTCACACACTATCATACTCAGATGGATGCTTTGGAGAGAAACTATTTTTTGTGTCGATTTATTTGAACATTTGTGTTCTTTTTCTTTATTATTCTGGAATTGAAAACTAAAAAATGGCCAACCCATTTATTTCTTGTTTATTTCTTATCCTATTCTTTGATTTGAAATGAATATTTTTCCTTCAAAGCACATCTGATTTTATAAACATTTACATTTTCAACTAAAATCTTCTATATTTAGTTTTATTAATGCTTTACTGACACATACAATACTGTAAATATAAACTAAATAACACGTTAGACACTAAGATTTGTTATATTAACTTCTAAAACTAAAAGTTTTTTTTTAGTAGATGCACTAAAAGGGACAAAAAAGTTTTCTGCTCTATTGCTCCTTTGACTCAGCTGATGCTAGTCATATTTCATCCTGTCTGTCTGAAGAGCAAAACAAAGAAAACATACCTGGCAATATTGTGATCAGCTACAACAAAATGAGACTTTATTAAACCCTCTGGCAGAAATGAGCTGTTGGAGCAACAAAACAACAGGATTCATACAAAGTAAGAATGTTTAAAGCAGTTTCCTGCAACCATTATTATCCTGCACATATTCATCTGATAGTTATGACTTTTTGAGTAATTTTTAGAGGGGTGTTAAAGAAGAACCCCCCCAAAAAACACATGCTTGGTAGGTTTCTGGAAATGAAACCAAAAGACTGAAAGGGCAGTTAACAAGAATTTTAGGTGGGTGATTACAGGAAGAATGTGCGTTGTGCAATTGGAGTTTACCATCATCTCTGGCGTGAACTGACCTTTAATTTCTGGGCAAACGAGCAAATTCCCAGTTCTGCTCACACTGTGTTTGTGTGTTTGTGCATGAGGATTTCATCCCATCACTTTGTATTCATGGCTTTGAAGGGCAGACACATGGACAATAAAAAGTCACGACAGTAAACGTGCACATACACACAACCAGCAGCCCCGGGACAAGCTGCAACCAAAACAACCACATCTCATGTTAATGCAGTATTTGTTATTGTAATAACTGATATATAATTTTAACAGAGGCATTCTTTTTATTTTAGGACATGTTTTGGAACAACTCAGAGACATTTCCAAAACAGCGGTGGTTCTTTTTGTTCTTAATAATAGCCCCAATGTTTAATGCCAAGACTGGAACCAGTTAATTAGACTATTAAAGGCTTATAGTTTTTGGAGGTTGTCACATCATAACCAGCCAGGGTACCTGCTTATTTGTGAACAACTGCTGCATTTATCAGGTATCATTAACAATATCAAAAAGTTTGGGTTCAATGAGAAGTTTTTTTTAGAGTAAACTGAAAGTGCATCACCAGGCTGCTATTTTAGTTTAGACTGGCATTAGCTTTTAATAGGCTTAGAAGTTACGGTAACTTTGTAGAGCTGCACCGATTACTGGATAGTCACTGGTCTCATTGACTGTTAATTTACATAAAACTGTTGTGTCTGCTCTGACAGGATGCTTACAGGTTTAAATACTTTCACGTGAGAAAGAAGGTTTTCACAGGACTCTATGCAGTCCTTTGAAAAATCGTCATGGAGGACTTTTGGCCCACTATTCTTTGCAACAGTTAACCAACATTTGCAGCCGTTCATTCATATACAGCTCACTTAATGTCCACCCACAATATTTCAGTCGGGTTGAGGTCTGGACTTTGACTGGGCCACAGGGACAACTTTTCTTTTTCGGCCATTCTGTTATAAATTTGCTGCTGTGCTTGGGACCATTGTTGTGTTGCTTGAGCCAATTTGAGCCAAGCATTTAGCTATCAGACAGATGATCTCACATTTGACTCTAGAACACTCTGGAGTTTGGAGTGCATGGTCAACTTAACTGCAAGGTCCCCAGGTCCTGTGGCTAGAAAGCGAGCCCAAATCATCACCCGAGGTGTCGACACGAGGTGTTTATCCTGATATGCTGTGTTGAGTTTTCGGCTGAAGTAGTGCTAAGGCTTATGGCCAAACATCTCCACTTGAAGAGAGATATTTGGCACCCCTTTCAAACAAGCCATAGTTGTTCAGTCTTTTGCTAATTGTGTGGTCAGCTTTAGTATTCAGTATGCTGACTGAGGCCTGTAGAGTCTGATATGTGGCTTTTAGGTTCAGAATTAGGATTAAATGGTCTGATCTTCTGGTGAATCTGCTTGTACATCAATCCCTGTAAAGACTGTGGCCTCCTACAGCAGTCTACAGTTATCTATCCTCTCTATGGAAGCAGTAAGGCTTTACTCAGTTTTTCACAGACCTACATGGAAAACTATAATTTTTACACAACTTCCTTAACCCATAGGTATTGGTTCAGAATAACAAGGTAAAATGCAATTATTTGGTAAATTTTACAAATGATCCTGATTGCTAATGTCACCGTATTGTCCTAAGTTTGATAAGCAAGCAACTACCAAGACTGAAAGTATAGTTTTCCTCGCAAATCTCACATCTGTCCTTTTTCCTGTCAGCTACCAAGCATTTTGTTTTTTGTTAGTTGGCAAACAGCTGTCATTTTGTCACATTTTGTCCAATCTTCTCGCCCGCTCCAAAAATAGCACACTCTTAACAGTGCCGTTACACTGTGTGATCTAAATGTGTCGAGGGGTCAAAAATAGTAGCATTCAGTTCTGAAATGTTTGTGCTGGCAGAATCCATACAAACTCTGAAAGGACAGTTTGATAATGTTCAATGTCTTTTATCAGTAAATGTGTGTTTAAGATTTTTAAGAACCAGCCTGTAAACAAGACAAGTAAAAGTAGCCAGTGTACTTATCTTTTCTTGAGACTTTTTTTGAGAATAGACAAAACAATGAAACAGTTTTCATTGTTCTGCTCAGTTTGTAGAGTTCATCAGATAGCAAAACAGGGTGAATCTGAAACTGAATAGAAACTTACTACTATCCCAGTACTCTTTAGCCGACAGGGTGGAATAATCAGGGCTATGTAATTTTTTTCAGATAGGTCAAAGCTGTTGTGGTATTCTTTCTCTATTATTGACAGGAACAACCTAAGACCTTGACAGTCTCCACACTGTGAAGGTTTTGACAGTCTGCCTGATTTCACATAGCCTTCTAGGGTTCAATCTTGACCACAATGCTGACCCGTCAGAATTTAACATTTTTAAATATTATTTGTTTTTCTCTTGCTGCACTGATCTTTTCTGCTGTGGAACAATCAGCTTTTAAGATAACAGTGAGAAAAAAACCCATGTTTGGCTTATAGATGAAATATGAATATCAGAGATGTGCCTCAATCTTTAAATTAACGTCTCAACTCTGAGAATTTTATCTCCTTATTTCTTATATTTACTTCTGTTGACAAGAAACTGGCCTGAGATGTTTGAAGGAAACATGTCAGAATTTTGTCATCATCAAGTTAGAGACATTTTATTTCTAATGATAAAAGTATTTATGAACTCTTAATGAAAAGTACATGTAAATGTGTTTAGAAAGTATTGAAAGTTGCAGGACATTTTCTTAAAAAAGATCGAGTATATGGACATGATATTTTCATATATGGTCTTAGACAAGGACAACATGTGGAAATGTTTAAAAAAAAAAGGAAGAGGCACATGGAGGCTGCTGTGCCTCAGCAGGTAAAATTATGGGTCGTGTAAGACTGGAAGGTCAATAGTGATTGACGCTTGTAGTATACATATACATATTTATTCTTTCTGGATTCTTACAGTGAGTGTATTTTCTAACTTACAACAGAACATTTCAACAGGGTTTTTTTCACGGCACCATTCAAAGAGACCTGGTTGTTAGTCTAGATTCGGGCTGGACAGACTGCTGTGAGGACTGACATGAAGTTTCAACTAAGGAAAATGTTTTATATCAACAAGCCTGTAGGTATAGATGTGAGCTTGTTTATTTGTTTTAAATATTTTGCTGTTGGGAGGATCATACAGGTGTCAGGGAATTGGAAACTTAAAGCCATGGTAGATGGTACGACATAAACACATGCAAACTCATGCACAGGTTGCATGATGAGAGACTCTAAACAGCAAATTAAAGTTCACATTCATCCAGGAAAACAGCAGAGAGAACAACATGCTTTTCTTCCATCAGTGATATTTTTGGATCAAACAACCAAAATCTTCCCTGAGTCTCCATCCATCACAATGGTGTTATGATTCAAGTTGTGTGGATTTTTTGGGACCAATTGTGTGTTTCTTATTGGTTGACAATGATATTATGACTGAATGGATCCATGCAGACAGAAAATACCTGGAGCAAAAGGACAGTGAGGTAATCTCAGCACACGTATGAACGCAGAGCACTTCCAGGGTCATGACCAAACACAAGAACACTCTGTGAGTACTCGACAACAAGCAACACTGTGAGCAACAAAATGAGCTGTTCCTCTCTCAGTCGCTGTTCTGAAGGATCCAAACCAACCTGACATCAGTGCCACTCAACATGCCTGGATGAAGTTTAACTACACTCACATATTTGGCTTAGTTGTTCTACACCTACTGTAAATCAGCTGATCAAGCTTGAGGATGTTTTTTCTTAAAGGGTGTCCATCCTCCACAGAACCAACTAGCAGTGGTCTAGAAACCCAAACATTCACTTACCATCACCGGGTAAAGTATTCGTTAGCAACACGAAGTGAGGCAAATGACTGAAGCAGCTATCGGTAGGAAAACCACCGACTTGCATGTGACTGAGAAATAAATCCATTAGAGAGTTATCTACCTAAATGATTGTGCACTAGTTACCAACTGTCAGCTACAAAGCAACCCCCACTGAGTGAATCACTTTCTATCTTAATAGGGCTTTGTGTTGGAAAATTAAGTTTTTCTGTGGTTGTTTACAAAGCTAACAATGTGCAGCCCAAGACTGATGATGCCTGAACTAAACTTGAGTTTAGCTTGAACGGAAAGAAGTTAGAAAAAAATAATCAAACACTGGTCAAACATAGCTGGTGAATAGAACTGAGACTACCAAAAATGCAAACATCTTGGTATTTAACAAATAGTTACCAAGATTTTGAGTTTGATGAGAATCACGGCTTTACTATTATTCTTAAAGTGTTTTTTTTAATCCACCCAGTATTTACTCAGAAAATACATTCATAACAGACAATATATTAGATACTTTGGTAAGTCTTTGGTAAGTCGGAGGAACTCTCATTTATACAGTTTTATATATAAGGCAATACTTGGGTTTCTGCCTTCTTATATATGTTCCCTGCTTGTAATGAAACATGCTGGTCGGTATTCTCTTCGTCCGCATGGCTACTTGTTGCTTTCTGTTCCATTTGCCCGAACTGAACTTGGTAAAAGAGCTTTTGTCCATTTAGCACCGTCGGCTTGGAACAAACTGCAGAAGGAATGGAAAATGACTGAATTCATTTCATTAAGTGCTTTTAAATCTAAACTACGAATCCTTGAGGCCAAGTCCATAATATGCAACTGTTTCAATTAGATTGAGTGTCATTTTAACTGACTTTTTTATTTTTATTTGAATTTTATTGAATTTTATTTTATTTGTATTCTTTCACTTATTGTTGCATGTGTGTTGTTGCTGCCTGTGTTTGAGTAATTTCTGTAACTGTGAGACATCTGCTGCTGCCTATCTTGGCCAGGTCTCCCTTGAAAAAGAGGTTTTTAATCTCAATGGGATCTTCCTGGTTAAATAAAGGTTAATAAATAAATAAATAAATAATACTTACTGGAACACACTTCTACATACAGGGGTGGATGCAGCTACCAGCATCACCATCACTGGCTAATAAATCATGCAATAACTGACTCTACAATAAATAAATTGTTGTTGCTAAAGTGTTTAGAAAATGTTCAGGACAAACTGTATAAAGTTTGCAGTTGTTGATTCTCCATTCATTCTCGGACTTTAAGCATTGCAGTGCTGATGTACCAACTTCGGACAAATGCTAGTGCCTTAGCCAAGGGCAATGACAAAATAATAGTAGCAAGGTAAAGCAGATTAAGCATGGTGACAGCATGCAAACTGCACAGAAGAGATGTTATGCGGCATTTTTGTCAAATTAAATGGTTACCTAGCACCGTATAAATTTGAAAAGGACTGGTTCTTGCCCCAAAGCCACTATCAATAAACAGATAAAACTACATTTGGCACAGAGGAAAAATATTACTTTAACAAGACTTTATGTTTTTTAATTACTGTGCTGCATATGTATTAAAGCAAAGCAATAGTTGTAAAGTATTTGGTCATGTGTGTTTTCCACCTTGGAAACTCAAAAGTACATATTTAAAGGTTCTTAAATATATTTTCAAACCTACCACTCCACCTTTTATGGTTCATGCATTCAGAAACGTTCAAACCAGCAGAATGATGTGCAGCCACTGAGCAGTTTGACAACAAAGTTCACAAATTACGTGCTCAGTGATTCTGTGAATCACCCACCTCTGAATGACTGTCCAAACAATGGAAACATGTTATGTGTTGTTAAAACATGGGCGCTCTGACACCTACTCAGACCAATGTACATTTCAGGAAAGGAAAGCTTTGCTGCAGTTTTCTTCATTCTTTGATTTTTTTCAGAAATTCTCTTATGTCTCCTGTTAATCGAACAAGCAGCATGTGCACGCTTCGCAATCACAATTAAAGAAGGGCGAGTTAAAAGGCTAAAACTAAAATATGTCCTGAAAGAGGACTGGTGTGCTAAACACTGCTACACCCGCTAAAATGTGGTAATACACCATGAAAAGAAAAAGATCGCATGGTTGCCTGCTGACCATTTAAACACATCACGGTTACCTGTAAATGACTCCGTGTCGGTGCAGGAACATCAGGGCAGATGTGACCTCGGCGGCGTAAAAACGAGATCGTGCCTCATCGAACTTCCTCGATCGCTGGATCTGAAACATCAGGTCTCCTCCATTAACATATTCCATCACAAAGAACAAGCGGTCCTGCGGGAAGACAGTGAAAAACAACTTTATTCAGTAACTGTGGAAATATTTCAATTCGAAAATGGCAAAAATATCAACATAACTCACTGATGTTGGTAATTTTGTGATGAAACATGGCAATAACAGAGCAGCACTTCCTCTTTTAAGATCCTTGATTTTAAGCTAGTGCTTTTACATTTATCCATTAACAATAAATAATTTAAACTCATAAATCATATGCAGTCATTAAAACAAAATACATTTTATACACTTGCTTTTGAATATTTTCAAAACTTTAGATTATATGAGTTTTGGAAACTAAGCAGAAATCGTTTACAGTTAACTGTTAAATCTTCTGTTACATCTTTTTTGGAAACTTAAAAGGAACCAATTATTCTTTTCTTTATATTCTGTCTAATGAAAACCATTAAACTGGTGGATGTTCATTTTAAATATGTTTCAAACGTTTCAAATAATGAGGTCGGTGTATGTACGAAGAACCGCTGTAAGCCAAAAGTTCCATTTTCAAACCGTTTTTCTGCTCTTGATTCTATATCTGTCATGAATCGCTGTGCGGCAGGCAGGAGTTGGACCCAAAATGCAGACACTCAGGCACGAGGTTTAAACACAAAGAACTCAGCTTTATTTGCTGGCAGGAGAAAGGCATACAAAGTAAACTAAACTGGAAACTCAAACTAAACTCACAAACTAAACTCACAAGGGAGACACAGGGAGATCCACACAGCAAGAGGGACGACGCGACACTGACTCAGAGAAACACAGGGTTTAAATACACTGGGATGTAACGAGGGGAATGAGACACAGAAGGAGAGCACAGCTGGGAGAAATCAGAACTGACGAGACAGGGAGCAAAGTAGGATACACTCACATGAGACACAGACCTTCAAAGTAAAACAGGAAGACGCAAACTAGACTAGGGGAGACAGAGCAACTAAGAAACACAGACAATACCAACAACAAAGAGACACAGAGGGCAGCTACTAAATACTCAGAGAACTAAACAGAATACAAGAAAACCAAACAAAGACACTACACTAAAGAATAAGCTGGGACAACAAAGTGAACTAAGAACATAATACAAAAAACTCAGAGGCACAAGAAACTCAAAACACTGGGTCACTGACCCAGGACCGTGACAATATCAAGCCTCTTCAAATGGCGGCCCGCGGGCCACATGCGGCCCAGAAGCAACCTCCGAGTGGCCTAGCAATATTCCACCCACAATGCACCGTGTTGTAAACATATCAAGCTATCGCTTCACCGTTGCCTTCGGATTGCACTGACATCTTATGAGCTAAAAGTTGCTGCAATTGTTCAGAAAAGAAAATGTCACTTCTCCCATTAATAATGTCAGGGTAACTATAGCCCACATATCAACATAATGTGGAATGTCTAACAAAGCCATGCCTAATTCCAGGGGTTGATATAAAACAAAACTGTATTACCTCAGTGTGCAGCAGTAAATGTTGTATTCTGTGTTACTGCTATTTGTGCACTGATAGCTTTGATAGGATTGACTGTTCTATTTTAATTGTGTTAAATGCACTTTAAGATGTGTCTAGGTCACATATATATTGAAAGGGAACTTTCAAAATGTTTTTTTTATTTTATTGGAGTTTGTGGTGTGCATTTGTGAGATGTCACCAGATTTAAAAGGGACAAAATGAATAAACATTACTTGTTTTTCAATACGTTTCTGTTGGTTTGAAATTTATCACGATATGCTGCTTAATGGCTGCTAAAAAATATCTGGCCCAGATAAATTCCTTGTTTTGAAAATCAGGCCCAACCAACTTTTTAGTTGAATAGCCATGTTCTATATGATATCCTGGAGTCTCTCATGATCGTCACAGGTACACCGCTCTGGCTCGCACAGCAGCCCCGCCCACCAGCTGTTCAAACATTCAGTTTTTCACAATTTTTTCATATCACATCTGCCTAAATCAAGACATTAGAAGAAAACAATAAATGGAACACGAACTGTTTATTAATCAGAGAGAAAATCTTAGTTGTAAATTTAACTCATTTTTAAAAACACAAGACACTTTGGATTTTGTCTCAAATTTCCCCGAGTAGAGAAAGAAAAACAATACAGATCGCTATGTGACAACCACTAATTGTCCCTACTTCCATAGAACCCCTTCCTGTGATACACACACTTACAGAGGCGAAAAAACAACACACACACTGCTGTAGACCACGCCCTCTGAGCTCTATTCTCTTGGTAATGAAAATGGGCTCCGTGGGGAAACAAACGGCCTCCTTCCTGAATTCCAGCTCGCTTTCTCATATAGGAAATAAGAGAGAGAGAGAGTATGTGCAGTGAGGGTGCTGTGATATAAACAGCTGGGTATATAAGAAACAAGGAGGAGCCCGTCAGAGCCATTGTGTGAGGCCTCAGGGTTCACATCGTTAGCTGTTAAGGTGACACAGAGCTACAGATCTGAAGCTTCTGTGTTTCCACCACATTAAAGGAGACCCCCGGCTGTGAGGCGTATATAGGATTTGTAAAGAGCGACAAAGACTGAATCTGAGACACAGGAAGTATGTAAACAGAATATGTGCATATGTCCATTTATCCCGTAAACTCTCTAGAACAAAGACAAATGCATTTCTATGTGTGCGTTTCATTACATTGAGAGCAAACAAAGTTCTGTTTCTTGCATGTACCTAAAACTGTGGAGCTAGCTGCACAAACAACCGCAGTTTCCTCTCCAATGCAATTAGCTGTGAATGGGTTTAGGCATGACCTTTATTTTTAATTTGCATGACAATGATTGTGCATGTTCTACCCTTTGTTATTTAAAAAAGACAACAGAGAAGAAGAAGTCGAAATTTTGTGATTGTCTCGCACCCACTGAGTTCTCCTTATTAGCATTGGAACAGTGATTAAGCACGAACATACAGCATCTGCTGCATTAACTCATCAGATGCACGTCAAACCTGTCGCCTGCTGGATATTTGGGGCATGTTTACTTAAACTGTCTGTATGTTTGGCCATAATGGAGTGTTGAGTTGCTGATCCTGAACTAGTGAAAAATTCTGAAGGTAGTCGTCACTCTAAAAGAAAGACACATCTTGATTTGTTGTTTCGAACATTTCAAAAAGCCGGAACATTTTTCTAATACCTTAAAAAAGCAGTTGGTCTTGGTTTAGAGTTATAGTCCCGGAATAGACAGCGAGTGTGACACAATCGACCTGTCAGGTGCAGCTCAGTCTTTGCAGGTTTGTAAGCGACTGTAAATGTCTAATGGACTAAAGTAAACAAATACATAAGGACAACAGACATTTATGAGAGCATCATTAAGCCAGAGAATTGAAAAAGTTTATGGCATAAAAAAGACTCTTGTTTCTTAAATCTAAAATTAGAGTTTTCAGTTTTTTTGACCACTTTGCCCCAGTTTTCCCAACCCACTTTACAGATGAGGACATAATTATTAGCCTCCAAGTATTTCCCAAGTGATGTTAAATAGAGCACAGAATTTTAACACAGCTTTTCCAAACATCCTGGTTTTATTTTGGATGCTTACATTTGCACAGAAGCAAAATGAATCTGAGAAAAATCTAAAACTACCAGCGTCAAAATGATTAGGCCCTGTGATACTAATAGACAGTTATGTTGTAGTGCAATCATTTGTTGTAGTCTCACATCCTTCTCTCCCGAGTACTCCCAGACTATTTTTCTTTGGCGAATCTTTCAAACTTCTCTAGATTTGCTGGTCTTCCTGCATAGACGTTGATCTTCAGTTCACCTCAAAAATTTCACTGGGATTCAAGTCGGGGCTTCGTGCAGGCCAGTCAGTAACCTTCATATTGGTCTTTTGGAGGTAGATTTTCTGCCAGGTTCGTTCTGTACTGTGTGGCTCTCTTTGAATTTCTCAATGATTCTTCCCACTTGAGTTTTAGACACTTGGAAACACTGTGGTAACTTCAATTCAATTAAAAATGTTGGAAATTTATAAAACAGTGCACAGATTTATTTCTCTTCTGATAGCAATATTAACCAGTTATGGCAATTCCATTGCAGCTCAAACAAAACAACAGTCTGTCACCAACTGTATGCTTCCTTTCTACAGATATACATTAACCTTCCTCTGGTTCCCCTTTTTTAAAATAAAAAATACAAATAATTTATATTTCAAGTGCTAAGCTTCCCAAAGGTGAGGGTCATTGCTAGATGGAGAAACTACCTGTTTCTCAAACTTTTATCTTGATCACAACTTTTGACTTTCCACAGTTAACCCTTTAAAGCCGGTTGGAGCGGACACGCTCCATTTTGCGTAACTATTTTTAAATCCCGGGAGCACTGCAACCACGTAAGCTAGCGCAATAATTTTTTTTGCATATGAAACCGGAGGAGTTGCACTTACATCGTATGCCATCAGCTTGTCCTCGGTCACAGTTTCCTTCCACATATAGCTTTGCAAAAACTGCATAAAAAGCACTTGCAGCAACAAAAACATAATATTCCAGAAACACGCTTTGCCGATCCAATCAGCTGTTTGAAACACTTCCTACGTCCATCAGCGTGAACTATCACATGTCCGCCATGACCTGCCCGAAACCGGAAGTGACGTCATTTTGCGGAAATTTAGTTTTTCACCATTGGGGCCTTATGAGCCTATACTGGTGTTTTTAAAAGTTATGTTTGACTTTATGACTTTCTGTGTCGTTTCTGGGATGCTTAGGACTCATATTGCACTGCTGGAAATAGTTTATTTTAATGCATATGCTGTTTTTTTTGCAAATTTGCATTATAATATTTATTTTCATTTTTCCTGCAGTGTATGAAAACTAGTGTATTTCAAAAATAAAACTATGAAGACACTTAAAATAAATTTCCTGTGGTGGGAAACTATTTTGTGCAACTTTTTTGTATTTACAGTTTTGAGGGATAAGCCTCTTAAATTTCTCTAACTAGAAATATATGTTAAAAAAACAAAAACGATTTTCCATTTTTTTGTAGTTTATTGCACTTTTTTGCAATTTATGTAATTACTATGCACTTAATGCAGACATATTATTAAAATTTAGGCTATAATGGTTGTATTGATGTATATCAACTTGAAATGCTCCCAAAAATGGCTCCACAGCATGTAAAAATATAATATAAGCTCTGGCGGACTTGGTTCTATGGTAGGTGTTAAAGGGTTAAATGGGGAAAAATGGGGAACAAAAAAATCAGTACCCATTAATGAACCTGCTTGTGCCAATCCCAGTGCCGTACACCATCATTTCTTCCTGTTAAAAGGGAGTTTTCCTTCCCATTGTGGCCCATTGCTTGCTCATTAGGGAATCATACGATTATTAGGTGTTCTTTCTAATCTTGTAGCGTCTTATGATGTAAAGTGCCTTGCGCTGACATATACTGTAAATTTGTGCTATATTTTATTAAAAGCTGAACTGAAATATATTTAACTGAATGCAGTTACAGAGCTTCAAAGACTTGATTGTTCTTTAATGAGAGTCGCTGAATCTAGACGACGAGGAAGTCCAATTTTGTTCGGATGCAAAAATTGTACATTAGCAGGTATTTTGCAGATGACTGCGAACTTTTCTTCTTCTCATATACAGATACTTCATAAGACCATTTTAACCCTTTCATGCATGAATTATGACAACCTCAATCAGGACTTTTTTTTTCTTAAACATTTTTATTCATCTTTAGGCATGAAAAAAAGATTTTTGAACTTCATTTTTTTAAACATGAGTTTTTTACATATCTGAATTATGAATTTGGTATGGAGGGACACATCACTGTCCAATGTACTGGTTGATGTGCAAGTATACCATCAACACTGGCACAAATACAAGAAAACAGCCTTTGAATAGCCACTGTAGTCCACTGTAGTGACCACTATGTGTGAAAGGGTTAATGTGCTATCATTATTTCCAGTAGGCAGGTTAGTATAACAGATACGATGGAAATCATTCGACTTCAAAACATTTTGCAGTTGTGTAGCAACTATATGAAGGCTACAAGAGATAAAATATTACGCTCTATATGAAATATGTCAACGCTTATCATATCTAAGGGTATGATAAGGGTACCAGATGTTGGTAGATATTATGGTCTGCTGACCTGCTGAGATTGCGGTTTAAATGATTAAATTGGATATAGACTTAATTTAACAGCATTTGAAAATCATGTCTTCTTAGCTTACCAACCTCTGTCCCTATGTAGACGTTATACCTTATTTTGTGTTGTGTAGAACTGCCTAACAAGTCTAAAACTGATTGTAAACAGGTACAGTGGGTATATGTTACTATACTAATCCCTTTTTAATCCTTTTTAACTGCCATGAAATCAGGATTGCTACTTTTTTTAGGGACCTTCCATAATGAAGCATTATACTGTCTGTAGTGTATTGTTGCTTTTCTTTAGTTGGATCGGAACTGATTAAAAAAATTAATTTGGCCATTCACAAAAACATGTCACATTCATGCCATGTATATTTAAAGCCAACCTTGGGCTCTTTTCTCCCCTCTGTTATCAGTTTAAAGAGGCCTCAAAATTTCGTGTTACATAAGTGGCCGATAGTCCACCTCAGAGAGAATTTCTTCCCTCCCTCCACTCCTCCTGAAAGCGACTTTAAACAGGATGTTGAAATAGTTTGTTTAAATGTACCCAAAGTCCCAGCTGGTCCCACCCAATCAAACATGAATAAACATTTCCTGACTGTAATTACAAATGTACAGATACTGGCTTCCCATTTCTGACACACGGGCGCGCACACACCTACACACACACACACACACACACACACACACACACACACACACACACACACACACACACACACACACAGACAGAGACAAAGTCAGGGCATATTTTAGAGGCACACGGCCAGACGATTCACTACATACTACATAATGCTGACAATAACGTCTTGATGGTTATCCGACGATTTTGTGTGTGTGTTTCTAAAGTTTGTGTGTATGAGCCCTCTTGGTGCCAGCCGGCTGTTAAACAAGTCTTAACTTGAATCTCATTGCATCTTATATAAGCCCAAACCATTACCTCATACCCTCTGTACTGTGACCACACAGTCAATCACACACACACACACACACACAGACAAACATTTATATATTAGGGCTGTCAGCGTTAATCTCGTTAAAATGACGCTACGCCAAAACTGCATTAACGCAGCAAATCATCATTCAGATCTGGCGTTTGGAACTATTTTGGTTTTCATGTGACGTATGACCCTGATGGTAAGCGCGTCATGGACTAAAGTAAAACAGTATGTCAGCTGTGCCACGCAATGCTCAATTACATGGGTGGGAACTAGTGTGTTAGCGCAGTTAGCTCGTTAACGTGTTGACGCCGTCCAGCCCCACACACGGGGCGATCCGCGGTAGCTCGTTAACAGAGATTTGCCGTGTTGTGGCGTTAACGTCATTTCAGATTAACGCTGACAGCACTAGTGGGAACACAACGAATATGACTGCACATTTACTCCGACATCATCCTAGTGCAAAGACAAGTGGAAGCAGACAAAAACAACAAGCACGCATGCTACAAATTTTACCCGAGTCATTTAGACAGCCGTTAGCACATGATTCTCCTTATGGGGACCTGATATGTTTAATATGCTGCTGAGAATATAGCCCAGAAGAAGCGTATAGTATAGCTTTTATTTTGGAAAGAGACATTTCTCTGTAATAAATTCTCTTTTCCAAAGATGAGGGATTTCTTGATCAGATAGATTTTTTTTATTCATTATTTTGTTGTTTCAGCAACATTAAATTTAAAAACTGTACTTTTGAGTTAAAATATATATTTATAATTTTAAAAAATGACAAATTAAAAAGGCATGAACATTTTTTGTATCGAAAATAAATAAATAAATATATATATATATATATATATATATATATATATCAAAGAAAGGAAGAAAAAGAAGTAAATTGTGTGCAGCATAGATGAGTTTTTCTGTATTTGTTTATTAAATTGCAATAATTTTGATGTGCTCACATTGCCCTTAAAACTGAGATCTAATTATAGAAATGTTAGATAAGATGTGTTCATCTGCTGAATTACTTTCCACCACTCCAGTTGTTGAAATGTTAGCTGTAACGCACTGCTTCTCCTCTCCTGAAAATATGAACGGCTGACATGAAGCTAAAATAAACACTTTCATCAAAGTCAGTCAAAAACGGGGAACAAAAAAACAACAAGTGGGGTTTGAACTTTTGTCCGTGCACGAACAAAAAAACTCAATTGCTGCCCCATTTTCCTCGGAACATTATGAGCCATTACCGTTTGGCTGCTGGTCATTACCACACAGAGGCAACCAGTAAAGATTCACTTGGTGATTTCATTCAACAGAATCTGGGTCCTGAGTTTGTTTTGTAACTTTGAGGAGTGACTTTCACTCCAGATGTGACAACGACTCTTCAGAAAAACTTTGATTCATACTTTTATTTCCCTTTTTATTTTATTTATGTGTTTTTCGCAGATGTTGACTTGAAGAGAAGAGCTGGACTTTCTTTTCTCTTTGCAAAAGGAAATAATTGTAATTGGAGGACAGAGCGTACTCTGTGTGTGTGGCCACTGAACCTGTTTTTGCTTTCAAAAATTCTGCATTCTAATCAGTTAAACATATTAAACCCTAATGTGTTTATAAGTAGAAACATCATTCCTGCATTCTTGGCTTTGCCTTGAGTCTGTATAATCTTCAATTTAATTTGTTCCTCATATTTATCAATCACTGCATGTATAAACACACAACAGCAGTAATACAGGGCAATGCATAATGCAGTAAGGGTTTCATACATATATTTTTTTACGCAAATGGAAGTTAAAGTTGACAAATGTTGATTCTTTTAGATGTCTGTTGTATTTCAAATGTCCTTCTACTATCCAATGTTATTAAAAGCTACCAATAGCAGAAATTAAATATGGTGAGATGTACATTTAATAAGCTGTGGCTTAAGGTGGATATATTTATACATTTTTCTGGCTCTGGCACAAAAATACAACATCCAGAAATCAGTAATTAACTCAATCATACGAACAAATGTTGGCAGCAATTTAGAGTTTTGGAAGCAGCCTATAGATGATGTGTCTCCATGGACAGACCGTAGACTGTATATAAAAGACGGTCATAGTCATCCACTACTTTGGCATTTCAGCCACAACTATGTCAGTGTTTCCAACACATGCTAAATATATATAATGGCAGATAACAAGATAAAAAAACAGAGCCATAAAATACACACTTTGCTCATTTTAAAATTGTGGACATTGCATAGTTTGTATGGTACTGTGTGGTGTATGGTATTGCTCTTAAAAAAGCTTATATATTCCAGGCTCAAACTGAGAAACAGAGAGACGTGCACTAAAACATAGCTCAATTTATTTTCTATTTTCCACTAATTGGACCATAATTTTTTTATTTATTTTTTTTTAGAAAAACCTGAGATACTATATCAAAAAAGTAATTTTCTTACAGACTTTTTATAGAATCTGACTTTTTCTCCCCCTGCTGGCCATTAGGAAGAATGCAAGTTTAAGCCACTTTAGTTTTTGGTGCATATATGTAAAAAATAATGTCAATAACTATATTAAAAAAAATGTCATGATAAACTAAAGACAAACTTTATAACAAAAGAAAATCTTATATAAGATCAAAATCAAAATTGATTTATATTAATCCTTTCTGACCTGCCACCTCTACCACCGTTAGGTTTAGGTAAGTAAACATCAAGTCTGAGGTCTAAGGAATGCATTATGTAAAGGTTTCAAGTATAAAATTACATGTTTGTCTATGCCTGAACTGCAACCCAAGAACAGCAAACATACCTCAACTAATGACTGTAGTTTTGTAAAGAACAAGGCTGACACATATTTGGCCGGGCAACCTGAATGTTGTGCCTGTGTGTGTTTATTGTTCTCACACACTAGTTAGATACTTGGTGTGGGCTGCTGGTTCTCCCTCAGAATATCTTCTTACTCCTTGTTCCCATAATAAATAAATGAATGAATGACAAGAAAAACTTGTTTTTCATTGGTCAAAAGAGAAAAAAAGGAGGTAAGTAGTTGACTGTGATTCATTTAATGAGAAACAGACTTCCAGGAATGTCAGGTGACTATAAAAGGTCGATCAGGTGAACTGTGCACCGTGTGTGTTTTGTGTGATTTTGAACTGGACAAAGAGGTAGATGATTCTGTGTGTGAAGGTTTTTTCTGTCTCTAAGCAACAAAAAAGTGCAGTGAGGATAATGTTCATCCATACATGTGTGAGCACTCCCTGCACATCTTCAATGTGTGGACAGAGTGAGAACGTGTCAGCAGCACATCAGGAGGAAAAGAGGAGGATGGAGGGAACAAGTGGCAAAATAGGGATGTTAGGATAACTGGAAAACAGAAGAGAGTGGGACGTATGAAGCCAAATATGTACTTTGATGGGTCGGCACAATAGTGCAAAAGTTCGCCTCACGCTGAGAAGGTTCACCTGTTGGTTCTCCTGTTTGCTCATGTTTTTTCTTGGTTTCCTTGAACGCTCAAAGATATTAAACTGTATTTATGGCTCCCTCTGCCTTCTCTAGGAGTAGGACCAACGCAAAAGCTGAGGACACAAACCTGTGCGCAGGCCTGTACAAGCAAAAAATGTGTTGCCCAACAACCATGGGGATGGATGCTACATTAAGGCCAAATTCTGACTGGCTGCAAAGTCAAATGAACCCAAGTACACATCAAAAATCATCTCAAGTTACTTTATGTACTAAAGTAATCATCGTACAACATCAGAGCGTCCCAATCAGGAAGAACAGCTACAACAGAGGAAGTGATTACCAGCAACATGGCGAGAAGAAAACACATTAGGTGACGGTCTGGTGCAGAGGTCTTGAGATAAAGTTTTCTCAACTTCAAAGCAAGCAACTAATGCAACTACCAATGAGAGTGAAGGACACTGTTGACAGACATATGGCAGGGTAGTATATACATTGGAGGGTTACCTAGGCAACCGGAGCCTGGACTGTGCTTTAGTGACCAACCAACAACTACATCTCTGTGTGGATGGCCCTTTAGGAGAGGCAGCCATCTGTTGCAACCAGTCACAGAGTGAAGGGCAAAAAAATATAGAAAACAGGAGTACCAAGAAACCAAAAAGGGCAAAAAGTATGAAACATAAACTGAGGAAGAGACAGAAGATGATATTTAATGAAAAAATCTTTACCTACATTAGTCCACTACGACAAAAAACCCTATGATGGGCTGGTGAGGCTGAACCCTTCTGCCCAGCTAGGCTAGGCCGCAGCTGCCTTCCACCCTAGTCAGATAAGTAGTTAAAAAATGGATGGGTGAAGACGCGATTGTAATAACAGCACTGTCAATGTTACCAGTGCTTTCCTCTTTTCATTTGAAAATGTGCAAAAATGGTGCCAGTCAAATCTGTTGTGCAAAGAAAGGAGCAGCATGACACTGCTGACATCGGGTTAATGGTTGTCAGAGATGCTTTTTTAACCCCACTGCAACTCTCAAAAAGCTCTTTGGGGAAAAGAGGACAGGACAAAATGCTCTCATTTTAAAGGTTGCACAAGAAGTGCAAGAACACACACACACACACATCCAAATAATTTGTACTGATGAGGTGATAAACACAGAGCTGGCATCAGGCTGCTGGTTGTTACTACTGATCCGTCTATTAAAAAGCTAATTTGCCCAGAAGAAACGCTCAGAAGACATCTTCTATTCACATAATAGTGTCACAGTGACTTGTAAAGGGTCTAACTATCACCCAGCTTTCTTGAACACCACTGAAGATTTGTCATAATGATAAGAAGTAGACTATTCCTGGAACATATCCACCCAGATCCAAACATATCCACCCAGACTGGCTGTCTGGGTGGATATGTTTGAAGTTTTTCTTGTGAGTGTTTACATTCAGTCTAAGGTGAAGAGATGGGGTCAGTTCAAGGGTGTCAAAAACAGGCCTTGCAACTTACATTTGTATTGTGTAACATCAGGTGCTGGTCTTAGTTTATATTTAATATCTAATCTAAATGCAAATTATGCTCTAGTTCACCATCTACATCTCACATGACATTAAAGACTGCAAACACATCTTTAGCTTTAACTTAGCTTAGCTGCAAGAAAGGTTCAAATTTCACAATAAAATAAGTTTGCTATTACCACAAATAGCTACTAGGTTGTCTGTATTTAGATATTATGACTGTCCACATAAAAGCACATGTAGATGTAGATATTGCACCCCCAACGTCATGCACACAACGTTATTTGCAGGTCAGGTCACTGCTAAACCACAGGTAGGTTTAGGTTTAGGCTGCATTTTAGCAAAACAAGCATAGCTTCAAAAGCAAAAAGATCTTATCTTTCAATCAAAGTCTCTGAGGTACAGTTTGGCCTTGCAATTCTTCAATTACTAAATTATGTATAAATTCCATATAAAGGGGAAGATATGACCCCAGCCATAACCCTGACACAAAGCCTATGATGAAGTTAAAGTGAATAATGTCCTGTGTTACCTGAGCCACAGGGGGCAGCGTTCAGCTGAACTGTGCACAACACTGCTGCTGAAGAGTTTGAGAAAAGTGTCGGCAGTGACAAAAAGGACATCCGCTGTGTCGTGACAGGTTAAAGTCCTCAAAAGCAGAGCTTATAAGCATGAATTAGTAAGTCTAGTACATCCTAAGTAGTGGTAGTAGGAGTGCTAATGAGCTCGATGCTCAGCTGAGACGTGGTGTCACACATAAATGACCAAAGCAAGGTTGCAAGATTGATATCTATCAAACTGCTTTATCCATTATTACTGCAAAAGCAAAGGTGGTCACTTTACATACAATAGGACAAAAAATTGATAACTCCAAATAATTTTCATGTCGCCACATGTGAATGTCAATAGTTGCAGATATAACAGATGTTAAAAAGTAAGACACATGAGTTGAGTTTGACTGATTTTCATCTCTGCTCTCAGTCTTCTAAACCTCAGTCTGTGTCTGTTATTCTCTGGCTGTCTTCATCTCTATTCGTCCTTCCATCGTTCTGTGTCAGTCCATCTGTCGCTCTCTGTCCTAAGCACCGAACAACAAAGGTTCATTAATGTACCTGCCTGGTTTCTGGCCATCCCTGCTTCCTCTGATCTTTCCCTCTTAGAGTTCATTAAAAAAAACACTCACTCTCCACTGCAATCTAACCGGCTCTTTACATCACAGCTACTTTTTCCCCCCTTTAAACCAATCCGTTTCAACGTCTGCTTCTCTTTATGTAATCTTTCCTTCACTTTGGCAAAAAGAAAACAACAACACAAATACCACCAGCCATCTTGTTATCACAAATACTGAAAAAAGACTTTTTCACGTCTTCCCCTCATCATCTCGAGTTTGCTCTCCTCGCCATCTGCATTTCCTCATCCTCTCCTTCTCTGACTTCACTTCTCAGCCTCACAGTGTATCGAGCAGAACGAGGCCTTGGCGCTACTGTTGTATAATGTTATTTACATTTCTCGGCAGTAATTAGGCCGATAGGGGAACGGTTGTGATCCCACAGTCGATTAAGAAGAACGAGGAGGGCGGGGCGGTTGTAGGTAGAACATAGGTCACACAAAGTACAAAGACTTTTTTAGACATAGTGATGTCACCATGAACTCAGTGCCTCCATCGGGTTTTGGGATATCTTATAATGTAGTCAGAAGTTTAAAATCAAATTGAATAAAAATGCATAATGTAAAAATCGACCGCAATAATTATCAAAATAGATTTAGACAAATAATATAATAAAATAACTTAAAAAAAATAGTAAAATAACAAAAATAAATCATCCAAATGATAGTTTTCTCAAATTTTGGAATTACTCACATTTATATAAAATGAATCAATACAAGCACTAAATTAAAAAAAATCCTATAAATATTATAAATCAAAGAAAATGGATTTTACAGTTATCACTTTAGAAAAAAAAAAATTTCAAATTAGCACAATCTCTCTTAGACAGACACACAAACACTTGCATAACCACGTCCATGTATTCATCACCAAAGATTATGCACGACACAACATGTCTGGACAGGCTTGTGTACCGGAGGCCTGCAGGTAGAGGCCACTGAAGCATCCCGCGAGTTAAAGGGACAGACCTGGTTACTGAGGTGAGATAAGAGTTTTTTTCGGGGTTCTTTAAAAAAATCATAATTATTATTTTAAAGTGGAGTAATGCTTCTAGCTTTGTATAACTGTGCTGCACTTACAGCCACACAGTGGTAATACCCACCATGTTAGTGTAGATGCTTATAAGTAACATTGCATTCACATTTGTCTTTCTTTAAATATAGGAATTAATTTACAGGACAATAAATAACTGTTTTTTGTTTAGAGTTAATTCACATATCCACATAACACTGCATTCTAAAATAAGTGCGCACATTTTAGTTTACACTGTTATGTATGATTAATCTTTTGTTTTCTGAGTTACCTTAGTTGCAGCTGTTCCAGTCCCTTGATTAAGGAGCCAAGAGGTGGAAAAGGGGCGGAGCAAGCTTTAAAGGAAGACTGCAAATTGGTTCATGCCATAACTCGGGACCATGGGGGGGAATTGGAGTTCATTATGTTTGGTTTAGTTAGGTTTTGTGTGTTTTACCCCTTCTCCTGTTTTTGTGGGCTGATCAGCCACTATTTAAGTTTCCCCTTTGTCTCATTAAGTTAGGTCCGTTTGTCTGAGTTATCAGTAGTGTTGTCAACTTTGAGTAGAGTTTTGTTATTTTGACCTCTTTTATGGGCCCAAGATTTTGATTCTTTTTCCATAATTTAACCAATTATGTTTGTTTTTTTTAGGTTAAATAAATAATTTTTTTGGACTTTAACCTGTGCCTAAGTTTCCTTCACTGCTCGGTCCATCACAATAACCTACAAGTAATTAGTAGGCTATATTAAAAGTAGCATCTGAAAAACCAAGGCATGGTTGTCATTTGGACAAGGGTGGATTGGAGATGAGTCAGGGCCTCAAGTTGAAGACTTCAAATATCTCAGGAACTTGTTAGAAGTCGGGAAGAGAGAAGATGGACTGAAGGCAGCGTATCAGCGCAAACAGTGTATCAGTGCGCTGTGGTGAAGAGAGAACTGACCATAAAGGGGAAGCTGTTGACTTACTGGTAGATCAATGTTCCTTCCCTCGCCTATGGCCATGAGTTTTGGGTACTGATCAAAAAAGTAAGATTGTGGATACAGGTGGTGAAGCTTTCTCCAAGAAAAAGGTTGAGAAGCTTGTGATTGGGGAAGTTTCAGAGGGAAGCTGCTATGTCTTTGCATAGTAAGAAGCCAGTTGATGTGGCTCAGGCCTTTGATTAACACACCTCCTGAACACATCCTTAGTGAGGCTGCAGGAGGTGGCTGAGTAGAGCGAGGTCTAGGCGCCTCGGCTTAAACTCCAAGTAGTGGAAAACAGACGGATGGTGAAAACACCACAAGAAACAGAAATCCTTCTGCAGACACTTGAAATGAATGTCAGAATCAATCTCTTGGATTAAATTCTTCAGTTTAAATCAGTGCCACATTGTATCGTCACGGTCAGACTAGCACACTGAGTCGATACAGATCAGCCCGGTGAACGGCTGAGTGGGACTGGCGTTTTGCAAGAGGCGAAGAGTGACACCGCTGCTGTGTCTGTGTCGTTGTATATGCAGCATGTACATGTGGGTTTGTTTACAGAGCATTCAGTGCGTGTTCTCAGAAGAGTGAGGTGGGAGGGTGAGGGGAAGTAGACGGGGTCAGTTGGGTGAGGCAGGTGATGAAGGTGGGGGTTACACAACATATGGGATACACATCACTGATAAGGATCAAAGCTGTTACATAAGAATTGCAGTCCCTTTGTCTCAATCAAGAACACAGTTTCAATAACCGCTGGTGTGTGTGTGCGCGTGTGTGTGTGTGCGCGCGCGCGTGTGCACGTAAGAAAAAAATAGGAAGAACAAAATAAAGACGAAATAATGCAAGACACAAATACGTTTTCTATCGTTCTCTCCGTCTCTGTCGACTCCACACACGTTTGTGTTCGCTTTGGAGGAAAATAACAGGAATAAATAAATTGAACAGGAAACGCCATCAATTAGTGTAAGACTTTCCAGAGCATTCAGAGAAAATAAATACAGATGCAGCTTGCAAAATATGCCTCCTCCCTGACATATCTGGCTCCCACTGGTCCCTTGCAGAATTATTGCAATGTGAAGTATAAGCAGAAGCAGGTGAAATAATCTCTTTACCAGTGTGTCATAATTCTCTTCCTTTCAAACATTTCTTTAATTGTCTACTTCTTCTAGATTTTTAACTATAAAGAAGGTGATTATGGTGACACTCATGAGGTCATGACCTTTTTTTTAATGTTTTGAAAGGAGGAAATGTCTTAAAAATAGTATTACCGTAATTGTACTTTTTGCACAAGTTTTGAACCCTGCGGCTTTTAGTCAGGTGCGGCTTTTCTATGGATTGTCCATGATTTTTGTGATATCGTAAGACGATTTGTTTTGTTTGTTCCGCTGTTCTCCGGCACTACATTGCCTGGCGGAAGGATCGGGGTTCAAGAGTGGTATGTTGGTCACATGTCCATCCGCCAGGCAACATAGTGCCGTACGAAGTAGCGCGAAAAACAAACTTCAAAGTAGCGCTACGCGTTCAGTGGGAGGCGTGGATGACGAGCGGCGATAAACTTGCGAAAAGCAAGTTATGCTCAACTCCACCGGTGGATTCTGACAGCGTGGAAAAGTGTGAAAACATCCACGATCACCAACGGATTTCGAAGGGCTGGACTGCTGCATGATGGAGATGAGGACAGCGCCACGGCCCTTCTGAGGGTGTTCGACTCTGACACTGACAACGAGGATTTGTTTGGTTTTGAAAGTGACAACGAAGGAGAGAAGCTGAGAGTGGATGACGAAGCCATCCTGAGCCTGTTCGTTTCCGACACTGGAGAAGAGGACTTTGGTGGTTTTAGTGCGCAGGAAGAAGAGAAAGATGGTGGTGAATGCCTGACTTTTCTTCTTGTTAAAGCCGTGTCACTGCACCTGAGCCTAAAAGGTAGGCCGAATCTATTTTTCTGGTATGCTGTAGGTTATTGTTATGTACTACATTTGTTACTCATTTATGAAGCACAGTACATGTTTCGTACTTGTAATTACCGCTACTTGTACATATACCTAAAAAGTTATGCAAATATGTACCCGTAACTTGTTTTTCAAAATATTAATAAAAGGGGTGTGTCTCCAAACAGCCATCTCTTTCCTGACAATTCCCTTTGTGCATATTCTCTTACATATGATAAGTCAACATTGAAACACCTGCGGCTTTTAGTCAGGTGCGGCTAATGTATGTACAAAACAGGATTTTCCCCTGATTTTAGCTTGTGCGGCTAATATTCGGGTGCGCTTTGTAGTCCGGGAAATACGGTATATGGATCACTGGCAGCAGCAAACACACCTTGAGAAGCGACTCGATTGATGGTCTGTTGACACAGAAAAGGAAAAGAACAAAGAAGCGCTGTTTTATCAAAGAAAGTTATTCCCGAAAGTGAGGTCATGTTGCTTTAAATGAGAAGGTTGAAGATTCTTTCACACTTCTGACTTTTTACTTTGATGTTAACCTAACTTTGAGGCACGAAACCTCCCCTGAACTTCGGTCCAGTGACGACAGCTGGACCAGATGACAAATCTCAAAGATGGTTGGTTTCAATTCTAGAGTGGAAACTTAACTGAAACTCTGAAAAATGTTGATTCTTTCCAGATCTCTTCAGAGATGATGACGGAAAGAATGGAAGAAAAACGATACCACGTGAAGATAAGGAAACTAGAAAGCAGCAAGAGAATAAATCCATGCATTTATTATTTATCCATCCACTTTTGCAGATAGGAAGCTACCTGCTGAACTGACAACAGTCGATATCAGAGGCACAACCTTCTATAAACTGAGGGTTCCACATAAGTAAAGTTCAGTGGTGTGGCATGATTGAAATATGAAATATAACAAACTGAGAAAAACTCGCATGCAGTGGAACCTGACCATTAGTGTGAATTATGTATATAATGTGTATGTATATCATTTTGACCCTGTGTGGATTAGAGAAAATTCTAAATATTGTCAAAGTTGTGCAAACGATTGTTTTATAAAACCATAAAAGTTAAATGCTATAGAATCATTCCACCCTGCAAAAATTACACACCCCCCAAAAAATCATAGAAAGCCTAAAATGACCATGACATCTATGGCCGTGACAAGTGTCTGTGAACTTGTGACCAGAGCAACACACATATGCAGTATGTGTATATTCCATTTCCTGTCAAAACATCATTTCCTGGAACATAATCTGAATTCTCAGAAGTGTTAGTACCTGTAAGAACTGCACAGCAAGTCTTCTAAAATAAATGCCTCATTTACAGCAGACCTATAGTGTACAGTGCATGTAGTGAACATATAGTGTAACTTTTTTAAAGATTGTTTTAACGACTGAAATATCTTCAAACGGCACCTTCAGGACCTTCAGCTGAACTCAAAGACGTTTTCACGCATTTAATCCCAGCATCTTATCTGACCTTTAATCTGTTTTGCATTTGCAGTTATCTCATACAACCGATTCCTGTCTATCTACATGAACATGAAATGGCTATTTTTCACTTTTAAGACGCAAAGGTCAGTAATGGATCAAATTATTTTGCCGATCACACCAGACACCAAAGTGTGAGAGATATGCATCATAGGCTTTTACGCTTTTATGGCTCCTGCGTGACCAGGCTGAACTCTGGATGCTGGTGGAAGCACTGGGATGGGACAGAGCCAGCAGGCTGTCTTTTCTCACATGTTGGACATGATGGGAAATTCTCTGCATCAGATGCATCCTCACTACTCAAAAGACTCTGGCTGTATCCTAATTCAGGGTCTGCAGCCTTAAAGGCCGCATTTTAAGGCCGATTACATCACCGCGACGCGACGAAGGCTGTCCCAATCCAAAGGCTGCTCGAAATGCGGCCCTCAAATGCGTCCTTCATTTCCCTGAATTTTAAAGACGTGGCGGTGTAGACTTCATGGCCCAACATATCCCAGAATGCATAGCGCGGCGGTGGGTGTGGATAATTTTGCCGAAAAAAAACAGCGGATGAGGGGCGGCCGAAGAGTAAACTTTAAGTAAGTACTGAATATTATGTCACTTATTTATGTGCAAATGTTTACTAACGAAGAACATTAAAACATTACTGTTGGCCACATGTCGGCAAAGTTATGTGACAATAGTGACGTTTGTACTAACTTGGTTTTACAGCCTTTACTTTAAAATATACGCCGTTCAATAGCTGAGCTTAATCTCACAGAGAATGATCAAAGCTCATGTAGACACAAACAAACAAATGAACAAAAGATTTTCTCCTTCATTTCTGTCAAACAAAGCTGTACGAAACGTTTCCAGCTGTTAGTATCATGGTTGCTAGGCAACCTGGGCAGCGCAACGGAGGCTAGACCGTCCCATTTCACAAGCCTCGCACTTCCGGCCTTAATGGTCTTTGAGTACGCGGCCCTTGTGGACTGTTAAGGCTGCGTACTTTAAGGCTGCAGACCCTGAATTGGGATACAGCCTCTGTTTGTTTCAAACAAGGGTCTGAACCAGCAACGTCAAACATGCAGACCTGAGAACAAAAGTGCACTGGATGGCTTTTTGAAAAGTGTGAAAAAAAGCAGAAAAGTCATTAATAACTCCAATTTTATAACTAAGTGCGCTGGTAGTATTGATGTGGGGTCACTAGTGTTGCTAAATAGCAGTGAAAATACATGCACATTTAAAGAAAAACTTCCAAATGTGAAGTTGCACGGGTCATAAATAAGCAGCACAGCAACTTTTGTAGATGTACTGTGATCCATAAATTTTAATGGCACTTTTTCAGAGTAGAAAAATAGAGATTTTTAAATAGAGATGTTTATCTTTCATCTGTTTGGTAAAACGATGGTTCATTAAAGGTGAACAATGGTTGGTCTAGACCATTTGAGGTCAAATTGAGCCAACTACAATGACTTTGACACCCTTGGTGTTAACTTTAAATGGTCTGGTAGAGCGTGCAGGAGGCAGAACACATGGCGTTCACTCACTCAGTGTAAATTCAATGCACAGCTGCCTCGGCTTTTCACACACGGGCATGATTAGACATTAAATTGTAATTCGCAGTAAAGAGGGATGGCAAAGAATTTATAAATCCAGCAGAACATTTGCCTTCTCGTACTCAGCTCCACCAGGCTGTGAAAGTGCACACATGAAGGCACATTGACACTGATGAGTGGTTTTAGCTATTTCAGGAAAGAGCTGAAGAGATGCTTTATTTGTAATAAAAAAATAAAGGTTTCAGCTTTTTTTCTTTTAAATAACAAAACCTCTCAAACGTTCATGCTTACCTCGCTGACTGTGTGTGCAGCTTGTGTAAAGCTAACACCTGAACCTCTTCAGGTTCAAGCTGATCAGAAAGAAGTTTGCACCTCAGCGAATTATGTGTCCTGCTCTCGTCTGCATTTTAGAAAGGACACACCTGGAAGTAGCTTTATCATAAATACACACGCTCTCACACATGTGCATGTACAAAGCCACTATATGGTTCCCGACAGGAACATTTATGTAATGCACAATAGACAAAACATACAGAGGTCTGAAAGGACTGCCCATGTAGGGGCGTCCCACCCACGGCTGCCCTTTGTGTGTCTGTCTGTCACAGCCAACTTAAAGTACTGATGGATAAAGACGCTAAAAGTGGAGATGATGAAAGCAGAGTAACCTGTGAACGAGGGAGGAAGAAGACTGAAGACTGGTGCTTCGCTGCTTTAGTGTTAAAGCTGCTTGAAAAGCTGCCTGTTTAACAGCACAGTTCATAAAATGTTGCATTCAGCAGATATAAAATATGACACCTGAAGACGATTTGATCCAAAACATAACGAGAAGTTGTGATGTGTTCTGAGAAGTGAATACAGAGCAGTTCTCTTATTATAGTTCTCGTATAGGTTGACTGTCTTGCTGTAGTTCTCAGTCTATTACTGCTCTGGATGTGTTTACAAACCTACACGGCATGCTTAGCTGTTAACACGTCCTCCTTTAGGGCCTATTTAACCCAAAATAATGAACCTAAAATACAACTAGGTCAAGGGGTGGACAGGTAATGGCCTTAGGCCGTTTTCACACATGAACTTCGAAGTCTGAGACGATCAAGTTGGGATATTTTCTCCACAAAGTCACTTAAATCCTAAATTTGAGCCACCTCTCATTCAAAATCATCTTCTCAGAGATGTCCAGGCAGCTTCCAACAATGAAGCGATTTTTGGAGCACGCTCCGGAGGTCCTGGCCTGGCACCTGTGATATCTCTGTGGACCTTAAACTTGCTAGCATCAATGTCTTTTTCAAACAGACAAGACTTTCATGTGGAAAATCGCTGCTGGTAATTTTTCATCATTTTGCTAGACCTACCACATTGTAAGGGAGGATTGAGGATTTGTTTTTACTTTTACAGGATTGTGCACTAAGAATTTGTACCCCAGGTTAAGTTGTTGGGGTGTTACTGCAGCATCCTGAGGGAGAACATTTAACAGCATGTCACAGTGCCATCTTGTGTCAGCACAGGGCACAATGATTATGCAACCCACATTCGCCTTTGATCTCTCACCCAGATATGCATCCCTGTGACTTTGTCCACTTTCTGAAAATAAATCAAGTTTAAGGTTTGCTCATTTGACACCGAAGTGAATCCAGCAGACGTCACAGCGTAACAAGTCCAAGGCAAGGTGGCGTGCTTGAATCAAACTTCAGCTACCTACTGTCTTTACAGCAGGTAAGGGTTTAGACGTTTGGAGAACCATCACTGAAACTTTTTGATCACACCTCACTTCATTTGCACGGGTGGAAACACTCCACGTGGTTTAGCCAGGAGGCCTAAGGCGAGGAGCCTGAGTGTGAAGGAGGCACGTACCTCCCAGTGGTAAATGCACCGGACTATTAGCAGCACCATTTGTACCTCTGAACAATCCAACATCACTCAGGCAGGTTAAATATCAGCTAATGTTCTATCCAACATAATCCCCTGCCAAGCAGAAAAGTACACTGCTGCAGTGCACGTGTGAAAGCAGCTGTAGTGTGAGCACAAGATGTACGCAGTTTAACCCAACAATCGTTTTTCTATTAAGGAGAGGGGAAGAAAACAAAAGGAAATTACAAAAGAATTAACAGAAGACTGCCTAACAGTTTTTCTCAGGTTTTAAATGATCTTTTATCCCCTTTACTAATAATCTAATAAGACTAAATAATCAAAATGAGAAGAGCAGTAAAATCTTTTATCCTGAACATGTAAGTTATTTTTATCTTATTTCTTCAAATTCAACAAATGATCAAAGCTTTGGATTAAAGATGTTCAAAAGAAAAGCAGCAGAGAAAAAGTTCGAGAACAGCCTGCAGTTTGATTCAGGTTTTCCTGTGATGGATTTCACTTTCACTTGTTGGGTGAAAGTTTCCCTCTTTTTTAAATGTTTCTATTTTCATTCTTTTTAATCTGTTGTACTTTTGAAGTTTTCATCAAGAAACAAACAGCAAATGTTTTCTCCAAGAGAGCTTGTCAGCTTTGATGTACGATGGTACAGATTCTAAGTCCAATGCTGCCCCCTGGAGGTGCAAATAATGTCTGCATGTTTGTGTGCGTATGTGTTTGTGTGTGTGTGTTTGTGTCCCTACTTTAGTCTGGAAGCAGCAGAAGAGCTGTGTCAGGTAGGGGTGTCTCCTGGCCAATGCTAAGATCCGTTTCTCAGTCATGGTGCAGTCCACGTCGTCATCCTGCAGGATCACGTCTTTCTTCAGCACCTTGACGGCATAAACCTCGTCTGTGCCCTTCATCTCCGCCAGCATCACCTGGTCACATGACACAAACTCGTCTTTGTTTTCCGGTCCATCCTTTTCACTGCACATCTTACTGAATTTCACAAACAGAGCTGCAGAGGAAGTGAGCCCACCTTTCCAAAGCTTCCTTTCCCCAGAACTTTGATAAACACAAAGTCATGCAGGTTCATCCTCTTGGCCTCTGGAACGCTGTGACCTTTGACCTCGCCATTCGCCTGGCTTTCTTCGCTTTCCTCTCCGACGCTGTTCCCATCGCCTCCCGTGTGCGTGTCACACGTTACCGTGTCCACAGACGAGGAGGAAGACAGTGGGTGTGTTTTGTGCTCCTCTCCGCGGTGGTCAAACGACAGAGCCTTCCGGATGTTCTCCAGCTCCTTCACGTCTGCAAGAAAACCAAGAAAAATAAGAGCTGTGCGTGTGTCTCCATTCTGTTTGCTCTTCAGAGTTTAATAGTCAGAAAATGAGCCTACCCTGATCACACGGGGAGGTGGGGGCAGACTTTGAGCGATCGTCTTCTATCTGAGGGATCCCTGATAACGGCTGCTGAGGATCCTGAGCCTGAGTAAGCTGTTCACAGAAAACATGTCCCCATCAACATTTTCATCAAGAACTTATGATTCACGGTCGGTATGTTAACACCACATGCAGGCGACAGCGAAAACGCTCATCGCAAGGCTTCATAACAGGACTTCACACAGCAGCTGTTGACACCATAGTGCGTAGATCCATCTTTTAAGTACATGGTTTTTGACGGACACATCCCCAGTGGGTACGCCCCTCAATTAGTTTCCACTGTTTATTCAGAAAAACCTTTAAATACCATTAAATATAAAATTTAGAATAACTCTAAAGCCTCTCGAGAACACTCTGGCATATTTCCAAACCTTTTTCCGTCTCTGGGCACTGTTAGAGATCTTGTCTGGAGTGACTCCGAGGTCAGACAGGACTTTAGCGATCCCTCTGGCATCAACGCCACAGTTTGGAGCTACGTTACTCTCACAGCGTCTGTGTACATTCACCTTACAAACTGGGAAACGAAGCAAGAAGAGTAAGAACAGTTTCAGAACAGATTCTAGAAAGAGTTTATCCGAACGATAATATACAGACATCTTTAATTTGCTTACAGTTGTATTAGCTAAAGAACGTCACATGCTCACTTGTACCTTTACACTGGAGCCCCTGTCGCATCAGACCCCACAGCAGAGACCCACAGTGGTCACAGAAGGTGAGAACTTTAAAGTTGTGGATGCTGAACTTGTGCGGGACATTAACGCTGAATCTCTGAGACCCCACCTGCAGGATGCATCAAAAGACAGTAAGACAAACCTGCAAGGATCTAATGTTAGAGTGGTCCCTGAAATTTTTAAGAATCCGTGCGTAGGTTGTTAAAGTGTTTCACATCCGTACCTCCCCGACCATGTCGTCCTGCTTCTTCATGCCGGCACATTTGGTAATGATCAGCTCATGGCAGCGCTTGTGGACAACACAGGTACACACTGCAGCAGGTAGACACATACAACACACACATTAACAGGTTTTACGTGTGATTGAAGTGCAGCCACTTGTAAAGGTAAATATTGTCTTACCTTGACACTGATAGCCCTGCTTTCCTAAAACCCCCCTACAATCAGACAGAGATAAGAGAAATGTTAAAAAAAAAAGTGTTGTGGACTGCCCTCTTCATATTTTTTACATAATTTAGAAACTTTGATTCCCTTTTTCAAGGTTTATGTCACAATTTTAGAAGATTATTTAAGCTGCATTTAATAGAAAATAGAATATCTGATTTAGAATTGTTACAGTACTTTGATTTTGAAGGTCAAGCTTTATTGCAAGCCCCATAAAGGTTATGAGTGAACATCAATGTCTGAATGATTATAAATCTCATAGTAATGCTGGAAAACGAGTCCATTAATTTGTTACATCAGCTTCTACCAGGGCCTAGAAAAACGGCTTATCTTTCACCTGTATTAACTTCTCTTTACTTTGAATTTATAATCAGTCTTTCACAGATAAAGTCCTGAATGATGAGGACTCATTGTATTTGCTCAATGCAAATAATTTTTTTTTGATTTGTCTACTCTGTTCCAAAGTTTGGGTTTTGTCCTGTTTGTTACCACTAGAGCTGGCACAAACGATTATTTTCATAGTCGACTAGTCACCAATTATTTTTGCAATTAGTCGACTAATCAAATCCATTGGACATAAAACGTACAGCTTATTGCACTAGCATGTGTCTGCTCTTATATAACTATCATTAGCTTACAGCTTTAAGTGTTTAAGGTATGTGTTAACTAAAAATAAAGACAAGATGATAGTTTATTAAATTTTAATGAAATTTGCAGATTGTTTCAGTGAAGTTTAATAAACTCCTTGCTATCTAAAACATAACGGGACACCGGAGTATATTCTGGAGCATCTCACACTTCTGATAATCAGCTGTCTGCTTGATGTTTATTCAGCTGTGTAAAAACTATAACTTTAATCTCAGCCAAACCCATTTACTCAGGAACAAATAAAATACTAAAAAAAAGCCAAACAATAACATTTTTAAGTTATCTAAGTGACTTATATATCATGTTTAACCTGAGTAGCGAAAGACAGCATGGTTCGAAAACGATTATCCAGAGTCCGGTGTTCTCACGGACTCTAGTGAGCCTAGCCCCCAGCTAGCTATCGAGCTAGTGGGTAACAGACGTCTCCGAAAACGTCGGAGCGCTTTTGAAAATATGTGGTGTCTTGATAAACCGAGCAGATATTTGAAGTTTACACAGCTACATTCTCGCCTGAAAATATGTTAAACGTTTATTTTGTGACCCAGAAAGAATAATAAGAGTAATATTAAAACTAACTAGCTGCCGCCATTGTTGGAAACTGAGCTGGGCTGCGCTATGAATTCTGGGACAGAGCTTCTTCTTCTTCGGGGTTTAACGGCAGCTGGCATCCTTGTACATGCAGTGCTGCCATCTTCTGTTTCAGTCCGTTATTACACTCTTAAATCCTACTACTTATTCCTGCGTCTTTTGGGATCTTACAAAGCTTCAAACGACGCGTCGACTATTAAATCAGTTGTCGACGATTTTAATAGACGACGTAATCGGGACTAGTCGATTAATCGTGGCAGCCCTAGTTGCCACTTATCTTTTTCCTGCTTAACTAACTACAGCAGGCGCTTAAACCTGAGGCTGGTTCGACTGGAAGTGTCTCCCTGTTAAAAGGGAGTTCTTTCTCAGTTATGTCATTAACCAGTTGTTGTGGTTGTTTTTCTAAAACCGTGTGTCCTTACTTCCAATTTAAAGCAAATGTGTTTCATTTAATAAACGAGAAAGAAGCGCAGCTGTAAGCCAGTTTGTGGAAAAAGCCTTTTTGTGTTTAACATCATGCAAATTCTGCAGCATCTTCTCTTTCTCCTTTGGCTTTTTTTTTTTGCACACATACGGGAAGGTAGAGGTTGAAAGTTTTCCTCCTCCTAAAACTCTACCAGGAGGATGATGGGAGTCTAGTATTATTCTTCGGCAAGATTCAGTGGATTCTTCAGCCTCTGCAAAATGATGCAGTCTATGCTGGTTTCCGACACATTTATAAACGGGCAAGAAACGAAAAGTGGCGCTGTTCTCAAACCCACTGAAAGGGCGTATTTTTCAGAGATTATTTCAGGATATAACAGTGAGCTTACACAAAAATTAAACAGACTCCTTGCAGTTTTTTTGCTGATTCACCACATCACAGACCCTGACCACTCGGAGACCGAAGCACAGCTCCCTTGTGATTCTGATTACACATCAAACGTTCTTTCAGAGCGCAGCTGAAAGCGAGCGGAGCACCGAGGCCACATGGTTTCCATGTGAGTGAAGCTAACAGCCGTTTGTTGGGATGGAAACAAACACAGCTGGCTTTGTTTGTTACTCCCCACTTCACAGCATCCACTGTGCTTACGTGTAAACAAGAGAGCAGGTTATTACTGGGAGAAAATCGGGTTAAGGAAGTGAAACAGCGAACGCACATCAGTGAAAAGCAGCTATTGTAAAACGGATGTTTACACACAGCTGGTCAGTTAAGAAACTTTTTCTTTATTAACCCATCAACACTTCATACGTTCACTCTGAACCAACCTTGGCATTTTCAGTGAGAGACTCTGGATTCATTAACCTTTGATAGAAGGACTCGCAAATGCAATTGCTTTCATCTCTTTGCACTGCTGCCACATTCCCGTCCCGTCTTCAGTGCAGACACACTCTCATCTACAGTTTGTTGATTATTTTTCTTTCTTTATTTACAGGTTTCTTTCTGCTGATCTGTAACGACTGTGCGCATATTAATCACTCTATAGACATGAGCGTGCATGTGCTTCTAACCAGATGAAGTCCCTGCAGTGCGAGCAGTACGTGGGCTGTCTCAGGTAGGTGGCCATGAACTTGTGTCCGTTGACTTGGTGGACTCTCCGACGGACGGCACCTTGACGCTTCCTGGGACGCATCCGCTGTCGAAACACGCGCTCCTCATTTTCGGTAGAGCCTGCCGCTGCTGCACGAAAACACAACAAAAATAGAAGAAGGATGTTATGTTGTGTTACAGTTATGGTTTTATTTCCAGTCTCTTCAGTAAGCCAAACTAACGTGAATAAGCTCCATTTATTCCGCTTTTTGATAGTCAGTGCTTTATAATCTTGGTAACTCATGCTGGCATCTCCTGTAAATGAGCAACACCTGCACGATTGATGATAAATAAAAACTGCATTTCCAACAAGTAGCCAGTAGGTGGCAATGACACTACAGGGCTGGCAGTGTGTCCCTTTGGTGACAATCAACACATTAGTCCTTTTTCCTTAAACCAAGTCCCAGTGTTTGTGACCTCTGCTTTTCTTCTGGTTTAATTACTCAGGGGTTTCCCATGGCAGTGCAGAGGTTTCAATTACTGCCTGATCTTGTTAGGCTGTAGCTCAGGCGGTAGAGCAGGTCATCTACTGATCGGAAGGTTGGTGGTTTGATTCCTGGCTTCCCCTAGTCTGCATGCCAAATATCCTTGGGCAAGATATTAACCCCAAATTGCTCTCCGATGCATCGATCGGAGTATGAATGTGTGTGAATGTTACTTAAAAAGCACTTAGATCAATGTGCTTGTGCAAATGGGTGTGAATGGGTGAATGCACAAGTTGTGTAAAGCACTTTGAGTGCTCAGAAGAGTAGAAAAGCGCTATATAAGAACCAGTCCATTTACCATTTAATTACACACACATTTCATAGGATGAGTAAGTGAGAGCGGAAGACAAAGAGGTAAAGGAGAGGTCAGTTAAAGTCAAGTAAAGAGGAGTAAGGGAATAGAGCAAAGACTTCACTTTGAAACTTTGTAGAAATAGAGGTGGTGAGAATTAAAAAAAAATAGAAATGAGGTCGTTTGTATTTATTAAATAGGCCAAATTGTTCAATTTGATGTGTTAATACACCCAGATCTATCATATTGTGCCATTTGGATAGAAGAACTCCATGTGGACTACAAGCATTATCACTCACAACTAAACTCCGAGTACTGTGTGTTACATTCCACCTGACAGCGTGTATATTTTGGAGACGACTCAAACTCACTGAGAACATTTAAAAAAAGAACAATTGAATAATTCAGTCCTGCGATATAATTGATTTGCATTTTTGATATGACTGACGCTGCGCGAACATCTGTCTTCTGACTCTGTCGGCCACATGTGCCGTCGAGTATGCATTTCCAGTTTCCTCAACAGCCGTGGCTTGAGAACTCCAAACATCCTCTCTCTTTGATCTTACATTATTCAGCATTCAACAACGCTCATCGTGTAGGAAAGTAAAGCAAAGAGCAAAGCTCATCTGGGACCCTGACAGAGCAGCTGCTGCCAGTGACAGCCCAGGCTCAGCTGATATCCTCCAACACACCCAACTGGACAATCTCAAATAGGGAAAGCTATTTAAGCTACTGCAGCATGCCCATCTGCAAGCTGCTCTGCACCCCAACCCCACCACATCTCCCTCTTTCCATTTAACGCTCTGACTACATCAGCGTCATATCTGCTGTCACTGACGCTTGTTCTGTTCTGCGCTTTGCTCTCAACTTTTTTTTCCACTGGCAACACCTGCAGCACTTTATCTCCCTCCCTCTGGAGGAATATGAGTTCCCAATGCTCCTGCAAATACATGAACTTGAATGCATGAAAACTTGGTTTGCTAGCTAAAAAAAGACACGTCTACATCAACTTACATGGAACCTGCTGAATGCTATAACGCTTAATGATTCTTGTTCATACATATCGCATGTTTGCTCATGTATTTGGAGGTTTGAGAGATTGGCAGTGAAGCATTTTGCCTCTCTCTCCAAATACTAGAGCCAAACATGTGACAGATCGTTACACTTATTTCTATTTCTTTAAATTAGGGGAGTTCCTGGACTAATCTGATAGTTCTTTAGGTGACAGAAAAAACATTAAGAATATTCGAGTGGTCTAAAACAGCGGTCCCCAACCCCCGGGCCTCGGACCGGTACCGGTCTGTGAGTCATTTGGTACCGGACCACGAGAGTTGAGGCTCAGGTGTGAAATGTATAGTTTTCAGGGTTTTTATCGGTTTTCAGCGTTATTTTGTTATCGTTTTTATCGTTTACTCGGTTTTCCTGGGTCTTTTCACGTGTGTTACGAATAAATCTTCTTTTTTTTCGGTACCGGTACTAGTTTTATTTTGTTGTATTTATCCGCGACACCTTAAAGGCCGGTCCGTGAAAATATTGTCGGGCATAAACCGGTCCGTGGCGCAAAAAAGGTTGGGGACCGCTGGTCTAAAAGACAGAAGACACTTAAAACTGAGCAGATTGTAAATGCACAGTTTCCTGTGTAACCTTTCTAACCAGTATAATGCTGGTTAGTGCGGTCATAATCGGTTTACTTTCCACCTGTGCTCGATTATGACTTCCATTCAGATAGAGTGGGAGAGAAGGTAGTAGCAAGTGGGATGGTGACATCTTCAAACGGGTAACTGTTGTTGTAGATTAATGCTATAAGAATAATATGTTTAACCGACCAGTATTTCTGGATATGACTGGACATGTGCATGCCTGTTTTAACACATTGTTAGCTTATAATGTGCCATTAATCACCATTTAAACGACTACAATCACAGTTAAGGTCAAATACAACAGTTGTCATGTCTTTTAGAGCTTTTTTCTTGGAGGTCAGAGGGTCGAAAAGTCTGGACAAGTGATATACATCAATTTCAAAGTCATGATGTTACAAAAAAAAGGAGACAACAAACATGAAGAGATGGATTTTTTTGGGTGAGTATTTCACATTTTGCTGTTATGCGGTGGTAGCTGACGGAAGACACTAAAAGAACAGAGAAAGTGAGAAAGAAAGCTACTGAAATAAAGACATAGACAACAATGTTTTAGCTGGGGGAGAATTGCAAATCACAATCTGAAGTAAGAACAAATGGTAAAATGGTAAATGGCCTGTATTTGTATATATCCAGTCATCCACCCATTCACACACTGGTGATGGCAGCTACATTGTAGCCACAGCCACCCTGGGGCGCACTGACAGAGGCG